>NW_009627054.1:6331-16630 GCF_000690535.1 Cariama cristata
AGTGGTTGTGGTGGGGGGGGGGTCAGTTCAGATGACTTTGAACTACTCACCAAATAATGAAACTAAAGGTAAGATAGTCAGCAACCAAGGACCAAAAATAAAAATTACAAACAATAACAGCTCCCAGGCTGTTAAAAAAAAAATTTAAAAAGTATAAATGATAAGAAACAAAGCAGGGGTAAAAAGTACCAAATACAATACTGGGAGAATGGAGACTTACAGGAGAGAGGCAACAAAGAAAATTAAAAACACTGCTCCTCTGAAGACCATGTTTTATTCAGTTTGATCCGGTTACTAAAGGGATAATGGACAGAAAGGGTCTGCAGATTTAACTGTAAGGTGACAAAAAATCCAAGGGTTGACTGTTGTTTTGAGTAGGAACACTACCAGTGGGTTTTGGGAATCCCATCTTGCTTGAATGTCCATTATTCTGTTGCATGTTTGAGAAGCTTTTAACCAAAAAGAAAAATGTTCTAGTAGCCAATAGCACAAACTTCTCTGTGTTGGTTTTTCCATATCAGTCCCACTAGTAAAGGCTGTACAAATCAAACTACACCTCCTCACCTTTACTGACAGTAGCACTTCTATGAACAGCTTTCTGTTTACATGACAAGTGAACAAAAATGAAAGCAAAGCTGTGGTAGGAAATGATGATGTTTTCATTTTTTATAGTACGCAATCATGCTAAGTTAAACAAGTGTGGAAGTGTGTTTACCTTCAGGCTAGTGCTTCTCCAGTACAGTGCCTCCAATAGGTCTTCCAGTTCCATGAACACACCAACTGTATTCTTTACAGAATACAAATGATCAACATGTTTTGAAGATACCTGTTTGAAGAAACTTTTGTCTGGATTTTTATTTTGTGTGGTGGGTTGTTTTTTTACAAAACGCACTTTAAAAGTGCTTATAGCAAGTAGCATTAAGTACTCATCAGTGTACTACAGCAAATACCACGCAGACACATGAAACCACAGTTTTTCACCAAAGTTCAATACTTGTCCTTGAAGACTGCAAAATTCTGAAGTTTGCAACAACTGTCAGGACTGTCAGAGATAAAAAGAGATGTCATCGTAGTTGTACAGGCAGAAAGAAATCAAAGTAAGCTACAGAACTTCCAGCAAATTTATCAGCAGAACAGCATAGATTACGGAATACAGATTTTTTTTTTTTTTTCCATATGCATGGAAGAACTGACTGAATAAAAAGTAAGATGTTTTTGATCTCTTTTTGACAGGTATATGTTACTTATCTAAATAAAACCTTTGTTTGAGACAGGTTAATAAAGAAAAAAAGCAATGTACAAGACAGACACTGAAATGAGAATGAGCATTTTCCTAGATTGTTTTTCATAGGCTCTAAGGCAGACTTGTACTGTTTTAACAAGCCCTTATTTACAGTTCCCAAGATTAGCCTCTAAGCAACCAATCAAGTAGCCCTCTATCACCCTGAGACAAAAGGATTTGGGAATAGTAATCCTTTGAATAAGAAGATATCAGCATTCGGAAGCACGCAGAGTTATAATAGAAATTTCCACTTGACTTAGTGCATTGTTTCTAATTCTTTGCTTGAAAATCCCTTTCCACTGCAAAAATGACAATAGTGTCTAGACTTACTGGACTCCAACTACATCTGGTGCTAAATGGTGTTGTCCCCAAAATTTCAGCTGAAACAAACCAATTCACTGTAGCTGAATGTTTTGCCTGATTTTTTGTAGCTGTATTTATAGACAGAAGCAACTGTGCATATTTCTAACTACACATTCCTTACAGCTATGTGATCAGTCCAATTGCTTTGTTTTACAACCTGGCAGTTACTATACGGATTTTTCAACAGAAGCTATAGAAAAAGATTGCTGGCACATCATGTGCATCACATATCAGTGCACAGTGCAGCCCTACATGTGCATTTTATGATCATTCCTTCCCCTGTGGGCTGCGAGCACAGCAGGTGTTGCAGGAGACATAATTATCAATAGTTCTAGGTGGGAAGATCACTTTTCCAAACACTCTTGTTCCAAGCTTCTTTTCATTAAATTTACTTTTCCCAGTTGAACATAGGTAGGGTTGCTGTAGAAGCTTCAGAGTGGAACAGTCTATGACTCTTTATCAAAAGCTTAAAGCTTTTGGAGTTCACCAATCTCTACTGCAAGTTAATGAGTGTTCATTTACAAATTTAAAAGAAGCCCATTAAATATATAGTAAAAATTAATATGATAGTTAAAAGATCCCATGATCATTACTGTATAATAATAAACCAATTTTTAAAAAAAGTCATTTTCTACTTTTTACACACTGTTAATGTATTCACTTAAATCAATTTTCTTTTTTATAAAATGCACTGAATGCCATCCAAGTTTTCAGTTCTCAAATCACACCATCTCAGAGGAAAACAGAAATTCCACATTCAGCTCTCTAAAACTATACCTTTTAGTCCTACTAACAGACATAAAAGTTTCATAAAGGAAGAAAATACATGTCTCACCTCAAATACACACTTATCTTGCTCTTTTCAAAAAACTTGCTTTCTTCTAAAGCAGGGTTTTAAATTTTAGGACATTTCTAGAACTGGCAGACAAATTAGTGCTTAAGTCATATGTTTGCAGTCATCATAGTTCTAATTAAAGATATTTAAAAGAACTTTTCTTCTAATATCTCAAATATTTTATTTGCTAGCCAAGTGCTGGGGTTGTCGAGCTAGATAAGAAGATGTGTGTAATCTAGTAGAGGGATTGCAGCTACCACTGATGTGTGTGGCCTCTATCAGTACTCACTCTTAAAATACAGGCAACTATCTTGCCTTCCAACATAGAACTGACCCAGAAATGGATTTGGTACATCAGATGTGGGAAATGGACTTTCTAGGGGTCTTCTATGAAACAATTTGTTACCAGGTTCCCTCAACCCACCAGCTCTGAATGTCCGTTCTGCCAGGGCTCGCCCAGGGAAAGACCGCTTGTCAGGACAGGACAATTCTCAAATTGGCAGGGTTGGAAGGCAGACCTGTTGGCCAAATTTGTGATTACATTGATGAAATGGATACATTTATTTTGTGGATATAAGCCAGCAGAATGGCGTGTTTACCTTAGACACCATGACTAAGAATACAGTTGTTCTGTCTGAGGGAGAGCACTCAGCCATAACTGACAGATTACAGGCCAGAAAGCCTTATCACTCAAGGAGATAAGGTTTGATACACATCTTTAGAGCAGATTGGGATCTGTTCTTACTTTCTTACTTTTCCCAATCGCAGGACATTCACTATTCTTTAATGTTTAGAATTGTCCAGCAATTTACTGTAAACAATTACATTTATGTATATCTATACAATATATTATAATATATATTATACAGAATATAGTATGCAACATAATGTTATAGCAACTCATATATGATTTGGGGCATTATAGATCAAAATGCTGGTATTTTTAGCAATATCATCCTTCTTCCAGGTATCAGAAGCACTCACACACAGAGCAGAAATAAATCATATATGCCACTTGGGGAAAGAAAGGATGCAGAGCTTCTTCTGCAGCAGTTACAGTTCTTTGTTGTGTGTTCATTTTTCCTACTGGTGCTATACCTCAAATTAAACTAGCAATTTACAAGACAAAAAAAGATGTGAAATTTTGCTTCCTACCAATTCTTAACTACCACGGGCCATCTGTAGAAAATCTTTCCTCTAGGACAACAAAAGAAGACAAAACCATAGTCTATCAGATTTATATGACAGCCTGAATACAGCTTTCAAAAGTACAATCATCAACTATTAAAAAGTGTTGAGGTGCTAGAGCTTAGATTGAAACTAACAGGAGTCCCAGGTGCCCTAAAGCTTTGAGAACCATCCGAATTGTGTTCAGTTCCTTGAAAACCTACTTGTGCAACTGAAGGCATCAAATCCTAACATGATCTAATGCTGTAGCACAAAGTGAAAACCATTTTCTATCATCTTCCATGTGTTCTTCTAGGCATCAGAAAAAATGAAAAGGATTCAGGGCTCAGGTTGTGACTATCGAGATGAAAAATAGAGGTAAAAATTATGTGGAGCACAACCCTAGTCAAACAAAACTGCCAACTTCTGCAGCAAGTTATCACCCAGAGAGGAAAAAGAGTGATAGAAAAACAACATGCCTATGCTATAGAGGTGAAATTATCTGCCTTGTTCCTCTTTAGAGTCTAGAAAACACTGGAGTGTGGAAAACAGTAAGATGTGATGACACAGGAAAAAAAGGGATGAAAGGAACAGACAAGTTTTATGAAGCTAATGTTACTGTGCTAGTTTTATCAACTTCTTCATGATTACAAATGATGTCTTTTTAATTATTGCACTAAGTCTCACTCAGCACTTTAAAAATTGAAATTACATGGAGTGGAAAACTCTGAGTAATACAGTGTTAAACTAACAGCTCTTCTAATATTTTAAAAGATCTGGATCTCTGCTGCTGAAATAAATAAGAAAATGAAACAACCACAGCAGCTGCTTCCATCTTTACATGATAGTGTTGAACTGCTTCTTTCTTATGGACAGGCTATATAGAAATCATAACTGAATTTTATAAAATGCCAGATATTATAATCTGTGAGACATCTCAGCTATCAGGACCACAAACCAAAATGTTTATGAATTGTTATGGAGAACACAGCTAACAAAGCTGGATTATTAATGTATAGAATTTCCATGTCAAAAATCATGAAAGATTCTGTAATATATAAATCACCAGAGCCCAAACTATTGCAGCCTTGAGCACAGTTGTTTGCCAACAAAAACAAAAAGAGTGGCAGCAAAGGCAAATACATACTAAAACCAAACAAATAAACAAAAAAACCCCAAAAAACCACAACAAAAAAAGAAAACTGTATATGTAATGGAAACAAAAGTTTTAAGGAGCTGATTTGAATGGGGCTACTAGAATGCCGTACCAGGGAGATTTTTTCCCTGTGATTCCCTTTACCATTACTTAATCCACTTCAGTCAATGCACTCTCGGAAAAATGACAGGTTTAAGATGTAGCTTTGCATTTGCCCTTGGACAAGGATTATACAAATCTCGTCAGAACAAACCTACAGAGCTGAACTTCACCTAGAAAGAGTTTCTACTGTCTGAGGCAGAAAAAGCCTTGTGAGCATCAGTGATTCCCGGCAAGACTCTTATTAATATTCAGTTAGTGGTGGTGGTGGAGGGTAATGGGGATAAGCAACAGGTCTCTGTAAGAGCCCTATTCCCATCAAGACTAATGTACAGTAAACGGCAGAGCCTCCAACCATTGCACTGCAAAACTATGGCACATGATTTCTGGTGGGAAACGGAGCTGCTGAATTTTTGGCAGTATGTACCCAGTAGTCCATTTAGAAAAACTCGGGTAATTTATGTCAGGACACACATTGAAACGGACTGAGTTACTAGCTAAATGATTGCAAATGAGTGTCAGTCATACCCTGTATTGTTTGTGGTCTGTGCACTTTCTTCTCATATAGAAATGACTGGCTGAAGAGAAAATCATAAATTTGTGTTAGTTTCTGTTGTGTGGCTTCTGACCTATTCTTTTGCCCTCAGAAGTTGGGAGCAGGAAAGCAGAAGAGAAAACCTTCAAAGAGCCAAGGATCCACAGATGTAGGGAGCTTCAGACATAACCTGTGGAGCCCCAGACAGCTCTGCATGTTGCCATGGTCTCTTCTCCATGCCTGTTCCAATTCCTGGTTGAAGAGTATCTTGTGACAGATTAAGTCTGTCTTAGTGGATCTTGAGTATTACGGCTTTTCTTTACTACTAACAGTGGTGGGGAACTGGACCAATGGTGCAGGACGCAGCACAAAACGCTCGCACATATGTCCAGCGAGACAGCCATGTCAGAGACATGGCAATGTCAGACTTCAGGACGATGCTTTGCAAAGCCAGTACATTTATTTTGCTAATGAGGAATGGACCAAAAGCCACAGTATCTTCTGCAGCAACAGTATAATGTACAGATCTAGGAAAGTGAGGAATCTGGCAGAGTTTTGCTGAGAATAGCCAGTTTGAGGAGTCACTCTTTCTGCTAACTTTTCCTTTGGAGTCACCAAAGCTAACAATATGAACTGTGCTAGATCCTTATCTATATAATTGCTGTTACTAAGAAAGTATTTTACTCTGCGTTATAATCTATAAGAAATTGATAAAGAGATTTTCAGCTATCCATTTTTGCTTAAAGCTAACCACAAGTTGAATAAAACAGGTAAACAAATAATTCCAATATCAAGCAATATCACCTCTGTCTAACTTCAGTTCCTAGTCTCCCGCGTTGCCTAACTAGTTGAGCATAGAGATAAGTAATTCAAATTGTGTCTTGTCACTTTCACTGTAGCATTTCAGAGACATAAGCCCTCTCTTCAGTTACTGAAGGGTATATGAGGATATGTGAAATCCGGAGTGAACACTCCATCTCGTGGCAGATCATTATGTTCCCTGTTGACAAAAATATACTTACAAAACCAAGATTGTATAATTCTGTTAAGAATGAAAATGTAAAAATAGACACCTTTTCACAGAATTAAAGCAGAAATATCTGCACATATGTATGTGGTGGTAGAAAGCAATTACAGTTTGAAAACCCTCATTTGCAGTAACACTTCTCCCAAAAAAGAATCAAAAAACACAACAAACAAAAAAACCAACAAACAAATTTATAATAAACTCAAATTCCTGGAATATAAAAATAACCCACGACATTGAATTCTGACATAAATTCTTCACAGCTTTCATAAAAAATACAGCAAAATGAAATCACTGGATTAGTTCATCTGACTTTTTGTGTATTATAGGTCCTTAAATATTGATCAAATACTCTAATACACACACAAAACACTGTAGCTTTCCAAAACTAAGATCTATGCTCCAAGGAAAGAATGTGTGATGCCACCTTAATTCTTCAGAGGTACACTAGCTCAGCTAGCTATCCCCTGATCCACACAAACAAAAAGACAATTGATGATCAAATCGTTCTCTGATTCATTTACAAAACCAGCATTGTCCTTCATTCTAAAGAAGAAACTAGAAACCCTTGAAATTATTTGGATCATATCAATATCAAATTATAATGCTGAATCACCCCAAGTAATCAGGAAGTCAAAGAACTCATGACACCTAACAGTAGCTCTTTGACTAATGAGAACACGGCACCAAAATATTCTTTTTCTGACAACCATGTGAACAGACAAAGACAGTTCTGAAAAGTCCTGGGAAAAAATCAATAATAGAAAAATATTGCCCTGAAACTACTTCATATACGTAGGTTGCCACCCTTAAAGGCTCAAAGAGATACTGTTCTTTGTAGGTTCAGATTGTTTTAATCTCTTAGTTCTCTAAGAAATCATTATTTTCCTTCAAGAACTTTTGCTTCATTTCCAAAAAGTGCTTTAGGAGATATCACAGGTGGCAAACACAAAAAATAAGTTCGTTTATCCTCCATTATATCAATTGTGGGAACTCATCAGGCTACATTTGTATTATTGGAGCCTCATCTGCATTATCAGACTCAAGCATGTTTTCAGGTTCTCTGCAGTTTGCTCTAGCCATACACCAACTCTGTATCAGATAAGATCAACAAACACTAGGCTCTCACCTGTACGCTTATTTCCATGGAAAGGAACTACAGATTTGCAGATTAGATAGGAGCCTCAGCATATTGGGAAAAGTGAGTTTGCAGGCAGCCTGATTCCTTGCTAGCATTCTACCTGTGCTTCTGACCACATTTAGGACCTTTATCAAAGAAAACATCCATGCAACAAAGGGAGAAGTCTGTTATTAAACACCCATGTACTGGCAAACAACTGCTAAAGAAGCCATCACACTATTGATGCCACTAGTTAACTTCTCACAACCTAGGTTAATTTTCAGAACAATACCAAATTGAGACATTTATAGAAAGTTTGCTCTGTTATTTGGACATCCATTTTCCTGAAGCACACACTGTCAGTCTCAGATCAAATGAGATGCATAGGGTACAACACTGCACTCACAGATCATCTCTTCCTTATCCATGGTGGAACACAACTAGAATTCATCATTACTGCTAGTAACAGCCAACTGGTTAGATTTGTTTTAGAATTAAAAAGTAATGGTGAATAATCATTGCAAACTGAATCCAAAGCTTGACTCTTTTGTCTTTCATTTTCAAGCTCTTCTTTAAGGAAAGTACTAAGCCAACAGAAATGCACATGAAAATCATCCAGATGTCTGGTTATATTAAATTTGATGGACAGCATATCCCAGCCCATCCCCACTGCAAGCCTTGCTGTTTAACATCTAATTGAAGATGAAATATCAAGACAGACAGGCAGAAAGAAGAGTAATGTCTTTTTTTCTTCCCCTTTTTTTTACCCCCAATATCACACAAAGTAGAACTTCAAAATTGGGCTTCATTCTAAGTCTTTACTACTTTTCTTTCCCATAACTATGGGTAGAAAGCTGCCCTCACCATTTTAAATACATACAATTGTGCTTCAAACACTTGTGATCTTCAGCTATAGTCATCATGACTATAGCTCATAGCTAAAAGTGTCCAGAAATAGCAGCAGCTGTTCTTAAATACTGTAGCTGTCTACTAAGTGTCAGAGGTCACCATGAATGCACCAGACTACTACTCCACTGTCTACGCTGACTCTCCAAAGAATATTGCGATTCAAAAACCCTTTTCTGATATGCACACCCTTCATTGGTTTTAGAACTTGCTTGATCCCCCAGAATGGGCACCAAAACATTGATTAAAAGCTGTAAGAATAGTCACCAAGAGCCAGTTTCATTTTTAACGCTATATTTATCCCAGGAATCTCATATGGAAAGTGTGACAAGGACATCTATAACAGAGACAAGGAGAATGCCATATGATCTGTTTGTGATTAAAGCCTCTCAGATGTCCAATACTTGAACAAAACTATAAAGTAATACACAAATCTGTATTCAGTCAAGATTTTACAGTCAGCATGATCAGCTTAACACATTCTTTCCCTTTTGGTAAGTAATATCAGTGATTTTTTATAAACTATATATTTTTGCCATTAAATGTTATTCTAAGAGTTAATGAATAAAAAAATAATCAAGTGGTTAAGTAATCATTTATCGCAGATCCCTTACTACTCATTACTAGACCTCTTAACCTCAGCTGAAAGCATTACCAAAGTTTCTGAAAAACTAAAGTACAAACAATAACCAACAGAACATTAAATTAAGTGGTGTCAAAGAAAATCAGTACTCTGACTGTGTAGAAGATTCGGGCTGGGGGGGGGGGGGGCAGGGGGGAAGGGGGGGGGAAAAATTCGGGCTGGGGGGGGGGGTGCAGCGGAGGAGTGGGAGCTAATTTAAGATAAGAAAAAAAAGAGCATTTATAAATCTCAAGGAAGAAAGTTTACCTCACAAAGTTTTAAAATCATCAGGATCAGATTGTACAGGCTAACTAATATAAACACTGTAGCTGCAGGAATTCAATATGACTTTTTGTGATAAAATCTGATTAAAGATAACCATAGAAACATTTTCAGTAATGTAAGCAATCTATCACCACTATTTTATCTGCTATGATCTTGCTTCTACAGACAGGACATTTTTTAACTTAACTGAAACAAAATTAAAAGAGCTTCAAATTACATTTCAACTAACTGAATTCCCCTCCCTGTGTCAATTAGACATAATGCTATTCACTTCATGTTCCCTTACTAAACAGTTGATGTTTACAGCCCTAGAGCATGTCACGTATCAGTGCAGGTGAGTTAATTTCTACGTACATAGTCTGCAACATAGTTGGGGTGAAAAACGTGTCACATGCATAAAATTACTATGGATGTATATTTTTCATTTGGATAAGTTAGTGTCTCTGAACTTCTTGAAGTTCTTCTCCTCTATATATGCTTAAGTCTCCCCACCAACATCTGCATCCCAGAGACATCGTACTGCTCGTCAAGTGACCAGACACGTCACCTTTCTATGGCATTATCTGGAGACTTCCTGCCGAAGACAATACAAGTAACAATGTGTATAACAAAGCACAAAGAAAAATATCAGAAAACCTGAATATGTAGATGTGTCAGAGGGAACTAATTTTCCTCTTATGTCCTGGAAGAAAGTAAATCCTAAGAGGAAATAAAAAGACCAAACATTTTCATGACATTCCAGTAGAAAGATCAACTACTACAAGATGTGAAAATGTGGTGCTCAGCACATTTGACTGATGGACGTATTAATGAGAAGTGCTTATCTGTCTACACAAGTATTTAGATAATCTTTGTAAAGGTGATACTAGCTACTTTTCTACTGGACAACAAATTATGCGTCT
>NW_009627054.1:16661-34647 GCF_000690535.1 Cariama cristata
CTGCTTAAAATATACTGAGATTTTTAAAAACCCAGAGAGAAAAAGGGTTCCAAACTAGTGGTTCACCAACAGCTGTCCATTACCCAAAAAATTAGTTCCAGTAGAGTAATTGGCTATGTATATTTTGCAGTCTGATTGTCCAAACCATTTCAGTGAAAAATATTTAAGTTCTGATTTTGTATAGTATATTTTATTCCACTATACTGTAACTGTCTACAGAGAGGGTTAAGAATTTTTCTGACAATTTAAGGTAAAGATAAGATAATAAGCACTGCTCTCTTGCCTTGCTACTAAAATGTTTTCTCCCTAACTAAGCCAAGAGCTCATAAATGGTACACAACATAGAAAATAAAATTCTTCCATACATTTTAACCAGATGCTTCAGTGTTCTCCCTTACTTTTCTCAACCATTAGAGTCTAGAGCTATCGGTACACTTTCTGAACCAGCTGGAGACCTCAGCAGTGGTGACCACCTCCTACTCACACACCATTGCTGCTCCGGGCTTGCTCAGCACTATCTGTCCATCATGTGAACACTTGGAGAAAATAAATCTGAAAAAATGCTACATCTCTTGAAGCCAGTAAGAAACATTAAAAAAAAAAAAAATAATCTGAATTTTATAACTTTATACATTAATGAGTTCTGAAAGACTCCTAGTTCTCTGAACAACTTCTGTACAAGAAAATCTTGCATTACAGATTCGTCACAATAAATGCTAAGTTTTATAGCAATGAGTCAAATCACTAAGGTGTCTTGGTAGAGACACAACTGATCTGGATATCTGATATCCTGATGATAGAATTTCAAGGACATCTGCCACTAAGACAAGCAAGGATAGAAGTTTTTTTAAAGGTCCTATATCATAAAATTTACTTTCCTTTTTTAAAGTACAGAATGGTCACTTCATCTAGAAAAGAGTAACTTCCTTATAACTGCACCAAGATCTAAAGCTAAAGCCTTTTTCACCTACATTTCACGAAGACTTTGAGGATCTTATCACAAAAGATACAAAGAATTTCCTTGTGATTTTTTATTCCTATTATTCTATAGTACCACCTGCAGCCACACTGTAGACTTATGCTATTCACTGTATATTTATACTGTAAATTGGGAAAAATAGAAAGAGGAAGAAGCTTAGATTACTATCTGAAGCACTAATGAACCTTTCCCTGGTGATACCACATCCCATTTCTGCTGATGCTTTAAATGAGACATTGACAAATTGGAAAACAATCAGAAAAGATTTGCAAAAACTAGTCCAGATTTTGTAAAGCTATTTTAGAAGACTGTTTAATGCAATTTAACGAAGGTTACAGTCCAGTGTAAGCTATCCAATTAGACATTTGACAGCAGAAAGCTTTCTGTGTTGGTCAAATCCCCACCCACCCCCACCCACCCCCCATCAACTGAGAAAACAAGTATGTCAGCATTTCCTCAGTCTTTTCTGTGAATTAAGATTATAAAAAAGAGGAAGGAGGCAGGTAACAGAGTGCAGGACAAGTTTGAGTAGAAGGGGAAAGATGAGAGGTGAATTATTGGCTTTAATATTCTAATATAGAATGATGAATAACTATTAATTTGATACTAAATTTCTGCTTCTCTTATTAAAATAATCCTAGTATTTGACCCAAGAGGGAATAAAATTGCTTATCATCTTCAGTATTCATAAGTCTTCATCCTTTCTTAAACTGCAGTTAAACCACTAATTTGACCTAATTTCTTTTAAAATTATTGTATAGGATACCTCATATAACATAGGACACAGGAACTTTTATCCCTTCTTGTCTCTGACTATCCTGCAGCCTCTTTTTTCAGAAAGCTCATCTTCCTCCTGTTTTTTTAAAAGCTGTCTGTACTTTACCCTTCTTCAGTTGTCTTCAGCCCAGTAAGGGGTCTGAAGATCATTCCAGCTCTGCTGTTGGGGAGAGCTGTAACTGAGGAGCATCAAAACTGTAACTGAGAAGCCTCTCACTACCCTGGACTCTAGGAGAGCTGACTTTGGCCTCTTCAAAGAGCTGCTTGGTAGAGTACAATGCGATAAAGCCCTGGAGGGACGAGGGGCCCAAGAAAGATGGTTAATATTTAAGGATTACCTCCTCCAAGCTCAGGAGTGATGCATCCCAACAAAAAGCAAGTTGGGAAAAAGCACAGAAGGCCTGTATGGATGAACAAGGGGCTCCTGGACAAACTCAAACACAAAAAGGAAACCTCCATAAGGTGGAAGCAAGGACAGGTAGCCTGGGAGGAATACAGAGAAATTGTCCGAGCAGCCAGGGATCAGTTTAGGAAAGCTAAAGCCCTGATAGAATTAAATCTGCCCAGGGATGTCAAGGGCAACAACAAAAGTTTCTATAGGTGCATTGGTGACAAAGGAAAGACTAGGGAAAATGTGGGCCCTCTCCAGAAGGAAACAGGAGATCTGGTTACCCGCAACATGGAGAAGGCTGAGGTACTCAATGACTTTTTTACCTCCATCTTCACCGGCAAGTGCTCCACCCACGCCACCAAAGTTGCAGAAGGCAAAGGTAGTGACTGGGAGAATGAAGAACCACCCACTGTAGGAGAAGATCAGGTTCAATACCATCTAAGGAACCTGAAGGTGCACAGGTCCATGGAACCTGATGAGATGCATCTGCAGGTCTTGAGGGAACTGGCGAAAGAAGTAGTTAAGCCACTATCCATCATATTTGAGAAGTGGTCTCAGTTCAGTGAAGTTACCGCTGACTAGAAAAGAGGAAACATAACCCCTATTTTTAAAAAAGGGAAAAAAGGAAGACCTGGAGAACTACAGGCCAGTCAGTCTCACCTCTGTGCCCAGAAAGATCATGGAGTAGATCTTCCTGGAAACTATGCTAAGGCACATGGAAAGTAAGGAGGTGATTGGTGACAGCTGACATGGTTTCACTAAGGGCAAATCATGCCTGGCAAATTTGGTGACCATCTATAGTGGGGTTACAGCACTGCTGGATAAGGGAAGAGTAAGTGATGTCATCTACCTGGACTTGTGTAAAGTATTTGACAGTGTCCCAAACAACATTCTTGTCTCTAAATTGGAGAGACATGGATTTGACGGATGGACCATTCAGTGGATAAGGAATTGGCTGGATGGTTGCACTCAAAGAATTGTGATCAATGATTCAATGTCCAAGTGGAGACCGGTGACAAGTGGTGTTCCTCAGGGGTAGGTATTGGGACCAGCGTTGTTTAACATCTTTGTTGGCAACACATACAGTGAGATTAAGTGCACCCTCAGCAAGTTTGCTGACATCATCACACTGTGTGGTGTGGTCAATACGCTGGAGGGAAGAGATGCCATCCAGAGGGACCTTGACAGGCTTGAGAGCTGGGCCCGTGCAAACCTCCTGAAGTTCAACAAGGCCAAGTGCGAGGTCCTGCACCTGAGTTAGGACAATCCCAAGCACAAATACAGGCTGGGCAGAGAATGGATTGAGAGTAGCCCTGAGGAGAAGGACTTGGATGTGCTGGTTGACCAAAAGCTCAACATGACCCAGCAATGTATGACTGCAGCCCAGAAAGCCAACCGTATCCTGGGCTGCATCAAAAGCAGCGTGACCAGCAGGTCGAGGGAGGGGATTTTGTCCCTCTACTCTGCTCTGGTGAGACTCCTCGTGCATTACTGCCTTCAGCTCTGGGGCCTCCAACACAAGAAGGACAGGGGCCTGTTGGACCGAGTCCAGAGGAGGCCATGAAGATGATCAGAGGGCTGGAGTACCTATCCTCTGAAGACAGGCTGAGAGAGTGGCAGTTGTTCAGCCTGGAGAAGAGAAGGCTCTGCGGAGACATTAGAGCAGCCTTCCAGTACCTAAAGGGGGCCTACAAAAAAGATGAGGAGGGACTTTTTACAAGGGCACGTAGTGATAGGACAAGGGGCAATGGTTTTAAACTGGAAGAGGGAAGATTTAGATTAGATATTAGGAAGAAATTCTTCACTATGAGGGTGGTGAGGCACTGGAACTGGTTGCCCAAAGAAGCTGTGCATGCCCTATCCCTGGAAATGTTCAAGGCCAGGTTTGATGGGGCTTTGAGCAATGTGGTCTGGTGGAAGGTGTCCCTGCCCATGGCAGGGGGGTTGGAACTAGATGGTCTTTAAGGTGCCTTCTAACTAAACCATTCTATGATTCTATGAAAGACACTCAGGACTGTAGAAAAGGAGGATAGTAGACCAGAGGTCTGCAAGAGGTAAGAATGAAGTCCAGAGAGTCAAACATGTTGCTGGTCAACATCTACTTGTCATATGTCAGTTCATAGACACTTTAATAATCTAGGTGGAAAGCAGGATAACTTTCAAAGGCCTGAAGGTTGCTGGAAACTGGTGGAGCATAGGAGGGAAAAGCCACTTTATACTTGCTCAGCTCTCCATCTCCTTGGTAGGTATCTGTTACTATTCCTTACCATAAAGAGGATACTTGGGTTCAATTTTTGGACTAATTCCATACAACCAATTTTAGGTAGGATCAAGGAAAATATAGAATAGAGAAGGAGAGAGAGAGAAAAATAAAATGCAAATATATTTCTGCATTAACTTGACTTACACATTTCTCATCAGTTTCTTTGACTATCTTTTCTCTGGCATTCTTAATGCTAAATAAGTTCCACACCAGCTAACTAATGTATTCCATTTTTGATTTCTGAACGTTTTCATGAGCACTGACCTCAGAGAACTATGCAGCCCATGGCTAGAGTGAACCAGCTCTTGCTGTCTTCAGAGGGAACCAGTGTAGACCAAGCTACAGCAGCTGTGCTGAGTCCATGCCATGCCACGTCACATCCATCATTTTCACTTGGAAAGAAAGGGAACAGCGATTCAGTACCTGCACTCCATCAGGTTGGCCGTATTTTCTTTTTGTTGAACATTCTTTTCCCTTTTGGTTCTCATTAAAGATCAAGACAAGTTTATGCAAAATGACTGCACACACTTGAGAAACAACAGCACTGTTTGTCATGAGGCAAAGGAGTATTTTTGTGCTATTATAGTTATGTAGTTACATAAAGGAGAAAATAGAAGTTTTTCCTAATCAGTTCTTCATCCGTACCTAATTAGAAGAGCATGCCTTTCTGCAAAACATGTTGTAATTTTGAACTTCATACCTAAATGAGAGGAATACGTGAAAGTCATGGTAGAAAACTTGATTCTCAGAAGTAACATTCTAGCTGCTGCTGTGCACACCACTGTAGGAAATTCCTAGAGGCTTCTGTCACAAGAAACTTCATAATACAGCATTTTGGGATTATTCTGATGCTATTATGGTATTTTAGAAAGTTAATTTTACATTTAAGAAATGAAACTGTTAATCACAAGCTTACACAATTTATTGTAGAAAAGATTATGTCCTTAAAGAGTTTTTGCTCCATCATCTATTTTCTAATATCTATTTTCAAAAGGCAGTGATTTCAGAAACCATTATCCTACATACTTGTCAGACATAACAGGATATCGGTGGCCCAGGGGCTGACTCTTGAAAGATTTTTTTTCTTATAGCCTCTTTGAATAAAAAACAAACAAACAAACATGAAGATTTCTTCCTTTATCAACTTCCAAATTTTGTCATAACTCTGGCAACACTTAGGGTTATTCTGTTAGGGAATCAAGTGTAAATTCCAGTGAATTCCATTTAAAAAGTAAAAAAATAAATACACTTCAGTTCTTTCGTTAAAGGTGACAAAACGGTAGAAGTTGAAAAGGATCAAAACATTGAAGGCAAACACAACAACATCAGTTTATTAGGTACTTCTTTTTATTTTAAACCTCATGGCACTCAAGCTATTCACATTGATTTTAAGTACTCATGCTTCAGCTTGGAAATACATTGATTACTGCAGTTTAAAGTTGAGGGCATAGGTTAAAGGTATAAATGGAATAGCTACCCACTAAGTAAGAGAGAGGAAAATAACATCCATGCATCTGAGGATGACTGAGCTGATTTGGGAAAAAAAAAAAAACAACAACAAACTGCTTGAATTCTTACACTGACGGACTCAAACTAAATTGTTGATCAAAATAAGAGCATATGGTCCTTCCATTTCACCTTCATTTTTGCCTTACTGACATTTTCCATTTCTGTATTGTAGCTGGCATTTTGAAAATGTCCTAAAAGAATTCAAGAAGCTTCAAGAGCAGCTTCTCTTCTGGTCTTTTGAGGCAAACCGCTCCCCTCCTCCCTTTAAGTAAAGTTGGAGTCCTAATAACTTCTCAATGAAAGGTCTTATAAAATAAACATACAGTTTTTAGATTTAAGAATAAAAATTGATTTAATTAAAAAGAAGAGAACTGGGAGTCTTGACCTATCCCAATTCCAGAACTACGTTTGAGATTTGTCTTGTCATATTCACATCCTCTTTTAAATAGCAGGAGGACAATGATATAACCAGCAGCATTCTAGCAAGGAAGTGTTAGAAAATGTTCCCACTAGTTTGATGTAAAGCCCATAGAAAGGAATGTAATTATTTGCAAAGCAGGCACATAGTGACAGTGGCAGACGGAAATTCTCTTCTTCTCCATTTATAAAGCAAGGAAGCCCTCCTGTAATAGTGGAAGGTGGAAAAAAGCTTGTATTAAACTTCATTGAATGAAGACAAAGAAATAATATCGTAAAGATTAACTTATAAAACACTAAGTGAATTTGACAGGGCTGACAGCTTCACACAGGAGAATTACCCTGTCAACACCAAACTCTCAGGAAAGGGAGAAGCAGTAGATCCTCTCATTTGGCACTTGCCTGTAGCAAAACCGAAATATTTCCTTTCTTCTGACAACTTAACTTTGGCAGACATAGCATCATAGGATCATAGAATCATAGAATATGTCAAGTTGGAAGGGACCCAAAAGGATCATTGAGTCCAACTCCCTGCTCCTTGCAGTACTACCTAAAACTAAACCATATGACTAAGAGTGTCATCCAGGTGCTCCTTGAACTCTGGCAGGTTTGGTGCCATGACCACTTTGCCAGGGAGCCTATTCCAGTGACTGGCCACCCTGTCAGTGAAGAACCCTTTCCTAATGCCCAATCTGAACTTCCTCTGACACAGCTTCATTCCATTTCCTCATGTCCTATCACTGCCCACCAGAGAGAAGAGATCAGCAACTCCCCCTTCGCTGCTCTCCTTGAGGAATGTGTAGACTGCAATGAGGTCACCCCTCAGCCTTCCCTTCTCCAAGCTGAACAAACCAAGTAGCTTCAGCTGCTCCTTGTAAGTCTTGCCCTCCAGACCATTCACTATCTTGATTGCTCTCCTCTGAACACAGTCTAATAGTTTGATGTTGCTCTTATATTGAGATGCCCAAAACTGCACACAGCACTCGAGGTGGGGCTGCACCAGTGCAGTGCAGAGTGGGACAATCCCCTCCCTCAACCTGCTACCTATGCTGTGATTGATGCACCCCAGGACGTGGTTGGCGCTTTTGGCACCCAAGGCACACTGTTGACTCATGTTCAATTTGCCATGAACCCAGATCCCCAAATCTCTTTCTGCAGGGCTGCTCTCCAGCCTCTTGTTCCCCAGTTTGTATGTATAACCAGGATTGCCCTGTCCCAGATGGACAATTCTACACTTGCTCTTGTTACATTTCATACAGTTGGTGATTGCCCAGGTCCGTAGTCTATCCAGATCTCTCTGTAAGGCCTCTCTGTCCTTGAGGGAGTCCACAGCTCCTCCTGGTTTAGTATCATCAGCAAACTTACTTAATGTAAGATCATTTAAAAAAGCATTGAAGAGAATTGGCCCTAAAATTTAAGCCCTAGTGAACCCCACTGGTGACTGGCTGCCAGTCTGATGTAACCCCATCTACTAAAACTCTTTGAGCCCGACCCATTAGCCAATTGCTCACCCAACTTGTTATGGACTTCTCTAGCTGTGTGCTGGACATTTTATTCAGAAGGATATTGTGAAACAGTATCAAAAGCTTTGCTAAAATAAAAAAAGAAACACATCTACTGGTTTCCCTTGATGACAGACTCGTCATCTAATGCAACCTACTGCTTTGAGCGGTGTCAACACTGAATTCAGGCCTTGCTGTAATAAGTGGTTTCAAAGTCAGAGAATACATTCCAATCTACTTTTCATATGGATAGTCCATTTTTAAATCAAAAGGATTATTATCAGATATTAACAGAAACCCCATTCAGCACATCAGGAAATATGCCTGCACAGCAAAAGAAACATCCTCTTTAACTAGGCACTTGCAAGCTACTCTCTTTTTCTTTCTTTGAAAAATTAGATGAACTTGTGTTGTCAAATACAGAGAGAGCATACATGAGAGTGGTGCCAAAAATTTATCTAAGCAATTATAAGCAAGACCCTGTAGTACTGAGAGAGCTCAGTTCACAATAAGTGTAGGAACTAGAGACATAAAAACTGGTAGGAAATGTTTTATTTTTGTAAAAATTGTTTAATAACAGGAGAAAAAGTCACTTAGTTGACATTCCACACCCAAATGTTTCATCAAAACCCCATTGGCTGCAAGCCAGTTGTCAGACAACAGACAGCTATCAATTGTTTCAGTACAAGCAACTTCCTTTTCCAGCACAAAATATTTTCCTAGTAAGAAAATATAAGGACTTTTATTAAAATAAAACTATATTTTCATTTCACATTATAAACACTGGTATAGAAACCTGGTTTTTGAGTAAAATGTCATTAAAATCCTTTTAAACTTCCTATTTCATCTTTACTGCTGAAGATAATATCTTGACACTGTTGAGTGGTAACAGAAAGCCCTTGCTCCAAATGGCAGACACGTGGGGCAATATATAAACAGGATTAGTGGCAGAATGCAACCAATACTCTCTGGAAAAACTGCAAACAAATAATTTATGGCCTTGTTATCTAATTAGCAAAAAGCTTTTTGGCTAATAACTTCAACACCGAAACATAAAAACAGCTATGTTAAAGCTGAAAATGCAATGCTTTGTGTCTTTTTATTGCATGTTTCTACATAAGAATTTTTCTAGGAATGTAGCCCAAGTATGTACCAAGTACTTTGTTTTTCGTAAAGTACAAAAGTCTGCAATAAGTTTAAAAATAATCCAAGAAGTGCATGCCAAATTAATCCACCCACTAATAGTCATGTAATCCTTTGACTGCCAGCAAAGCATACAAGAATCTTAGGTGGATGATCAAACTGGTCCCTCTGTATTGCCCTTTACTTTTCCAGTATCACTACAGAAATCAGTTATATTTTATTTATGCATTAATTCCCATATTTTCTAAGACATAGTGTATATTTATTGTTAGATAGAAAATATTTAAGGAATTAATAAATGGATGCATTTGGAATGTTGCCTAATTCCCTTAAATCCAATTAAAATGTTTCTAGATTCTGTTACAGATTTTAAAAGGGCCATATTCAGGAACTTTAAACCTATAAAAGCTTGCAGTCAAATACCTAAAATTAATCTTCTGGTTTGCTAGCAGCCAATGAAACACAATACATGGTCAAGTTAAAGTGGAAGAGAGACCAAACAAGTGGCCTCGTTGCTCAATTTTCCGGTGTTTTTTGCAAACAATAAGCTGTTCAGATCAATATCTATGGTGTATTTTGCAATGGGATCAAAGATTTAAAGGTATGCACTGAAAATAGGTTTCAGGATAAATATTAAAGTCCTTCAAAATCCCAACATATTGAATACATCTCTCTCTCTGTAACAAAGTCACAGTAACAAGACATTGCTGCAAATTCTTGCACAAGAAATATTTGTTGTACAGAGAGTAATTGCAGGTTTTCCACTATGCAATGTATTATCATCAGTATAACGTTGCGTTTAAGTCTGAGAACATTGAAACTATGCTGTTGATAAGGGATAAAAAGTATTCTTGGCTGCTATCTGAAACTTAAGACCACTAGGTGGTAGAGTATCTCACAAGCTGCTTAACAGAAACTGCTATCAGGCCCAGCGTAGAGGGCAGAAAAAACCTGAAGCGTAGCTGACAAAATAATGCTTAGGTGCCTCAGACTATTGTGTAAGTTACAGCAAGCAGATTTAGGCATCCCATTCAGGAAGAGCAATAGACAGCATGAACATATACTAGAGAAAAATCATTAAAAGAAAATTAAATAAAAGCAAATGAGAAGTACACATGTATAGAGAAAATGTATGAAAAAGAAAAATGTAGATACACACATTGTGATCAGACTGCAATTTAAGATCACATTTGGATGTATTCTGTGGGCTGCAGTTACCCTCTCATATAACATTTGAAGTGAAAGAAAATTTAAATGCGGGAAATCAATTCTAACCACATATATCGAGGAAGATTTCTTTGAGAATAATCTTATTCATCTTCAGACAAAAAACATAGTCCTTGAATTCAGTAGGATTTCCTGAGCTGAGCTGATCTTCCACTGGCTTGAGTAGAAGGACTTGATTTGAAATCTTGCAAGCCCCCCCTCAGCTCCTACCCGTGCCCCCACTGTCCATCAGCTTGAGCCAATGAGAAGCAGCTGGGTGCTGCCAGGCCTTCCCATGCGTACAGGCTGACCTAAGCTGCCCCTCAAGGATTGCTTTCCCTTGGTGAAGGGGACTCTCCTCTACCTGGATGGCAATTTTCATGGTAGTCTTACAAAAGGTGGTACCTATCAGGTTTTCATCACTCTGCCAAATTGTTGGAAAAGAAATAGGCTCCAAAGTTATTAGGCAAGAACTGACAGGTGAACAGACAGTAGGGGATTCAGCTGCTTAAATACTGGTGTCTAGTGCCATTTTTATACCCTTAGCACCCACAATACCCATACAGGACTAGCAGATGTGATTGAGGGCCTATTGGACTCCATTCCTTTTTTGGAGTTGCAGCTAAAAGCCAAATGAGAAGTGTTAAGGTATTGAAAATGACACTGAACGCTTTGGCAGTTGAATTTAGATGGCAGTGTGAATATATAAGTCTTGTTTCTTGTGATAAATAATATTGTAGTTTTTCTTAAGCCACAACACATAGGCGGTCAGAAAGAAAGTAAGTTTCCAAGGACCCAAGTATGAGGACAGAGACAGGGAAATGTGTATTAGGGTATAAGGTCAAGCTGCTTTAGCTGATATCACTTATCTTAGCTTGGTTGTCACCTTCCTGCTCTTATATGGAAGAAAGAGAAGATTACCTGTCAACTTGCAGTTTGTTATGTAGCCAGAACGAAGAACGCAGGTGCAAGTGAGAGGGCATAGATGTAAATAACTTTGGGAAAATCGTTTGAATATGTATAAGACTTCTGAAAAAAAATGGCATGAATATGAACGATTGTCCTAAATAAATATGTGGAAGTGAGACTAACCATTGTGCATGCAGGAGGATCACAGAGATGATCTCCTGTGCACCCAGCGCTGAAATAAAGCTTTGCTTCACAGACTTTGTTCTCTCTTTAAAACTACATAAGTGAATGTTTCTCACATTTCTCTACAAAATCAGGCTTAAAAAAGAAGATATATTAAACACATCAAGAAAGAAAAAAATCTGAGGAGCACTAATCATTTCCCATCTGAATGATATGATAACCAAAAATTTTTTGTATGGCCCATCAGACTTTTACCTTCTTTTAGATGAATGTTGGAAAAATAACAGGACAACCAATAGTTTTTCTTTATCTGATCCAAAATTATTTTACATTTCTGGATGCATTTTCAAGTACCAAACATTGTTCTATCTAGGTTTCATCCCACTTTCTTTTTTTTTGTATGGGTACATTTCAAAGGAGAAAAACAATCATTATTTTTAGTTCTTCAGTTCTCTAAAATGCAACATCATCAAATGAAAAACTGAACTGTCATTATCTGCCAGCTATCCCAGTGATCAAATTCAAATTCAAGATAAAAACAGCTGAATGGGTTTATATATGATTAAAAGCGGAAAAGATAGATTGCTTATAAGATAAAAAGAAGAAGCTATGATAAGTCTATCATGAGCATAGGAGATGAGAGTTAATACATATTGGTGTGATGAAGACTGACATACCCTTTACCAAAGTGGAACAATTTTTAGCAGTAAAAAGACTAAGCAAGATGGCATGAAATAAAAAAATGACTAGACTTTATAGAATATGGAAGTTCAGGGCCTTCAAAAGGTTTATTAAAATCTGCTGTGAACAGAAGCCTCCATGAGTAAAAAGAATCAGAGAGATTATGCTACCCCTTAATGCCAGAAAAAAAATTACTAACTTATATCTTCTACAACCATGAAAAATACAGAGAAATTATTTATAAGTAAGAAGCAGTAAAAGAAAGAGTGAAAAATAATAGTCACCTGCAAATTACTGCAGAAGAAAATGACAAAAGTAGAAGATAATTGCTAGGCAAATACAAACCTCAGTATTCCCGATTGGCAATCTAGAGCTTGAAGAAGATTCTTTTAGCCACAGATGTACCAGATATTAATTTATTGCACAGTATTTTAAGGAGGTGGTCATCTACTGGTGATCATCTTATCAGAAGCTGCAACAGGTATTATTTTGCTCTAGCACCTTCCTGGGCCTTTCATTCATATTTATATTGGAAGAGGTAGTGAGCAGCAAGCCCTCTATCTTCAGAGCAACACTTGAGCCCTCAGAGGACAAATGACACCGTCCCTTCTGCGCTGGCACCGTGTGCCAACAGATTTCCACAGCACTGTGGCTTTTGAGATGGTTAGTGAGCCACACACCAGTGGATGGAGACAACATTAAGGGTTTAATTAGGCTTTAAAGATGCATCCAAAATAAATATTTATAATTTTGTTCATTCCTGTTCATACACTGAATACAAAAGAGCTGGACCACTGTATCAAACACCACGATACTTAGGCCGTATTGATGATTTATACCATTTGAGGTTCAGATCTTTTACTCTTCAGGTTTTATACTTTTCATTGAAGTTTTGCTAAACTGGATTTACAAGACTTTTGGTCTAGTATCTAAGCAAGCTATCAGGAGAAATGTTTTCTTCACTATTATCTTTACACTTTTAATTATAACCATTTGCTTGTGTTAGAAACAATCTTAAAAAGTTTGACCGAAGACATACATATTTCATGACTTGCATCTTACCGTGGTGCATGTATGCAGCTTTTGTTTCAGACATATTTAAAAGATAGAACCTGAAAGTGGTAATGTATAGATCTTAGAGTTTATTTCAGGGCTATTAATTTTAAGGGTGGGTGGTAGCAGTGAAGAAATGAAAGAAAAAATTAACTTGGCATTCCAGATTAATTCCCTTTCTACCTTTCATTGACACAAGCAGATATGCTGGAGAAGCGATATGTAGGATTAGTGACTGACTGATTTGATAATTATTGTCAGCATGTAATAAAATTTCAAAGGTGGTGAAAAACTTATCACTGAAGATTTAGAGATTGTCTGCAACACTATTTTGAATGGACAACCACGGTGTCATTTATATCTGTGATGCCAAAGGCATAAAAGAAGAAAATTCCATTTCAAGTACTTTTACTTTATATTTTATTTTAGTTATGAAAGCACACCTGTTAAATGTATCCCCTGACGGTACCAAAGCAGATTCACAGAACAGTTATCAGGTTTTCTGGTTTAGTACCAATATCTTGCACTGCTAAGACAATATTTATTAGGCAGGTCTCTGACTTAATAAAACCTGTATTTGTAAATCAGATATACAGAAATTCTGTATGCATTGTTTTGCAGTTGCAGACTTGTAGGCTTTCCATTTCAAATTATGACCTTTTAGTATATTAATTTACTTTCTTGACTTTTCTGTAGTACACATCAATACAGTATTTCAAGATGCCCAAGGAATCCTCATCTACATTAGGGAAATATTGTTTCGTGTAAAAAGATCATTATTTTCTCCTTTAAAAAAAAATCTTCAAATACTTATGAATTGTACACAAAGGCAGTAAAGTAAGCATCATTTTAACCCTACCTATTGATAAACTAAAACAAAAGCACCAAAAATGCATCCCTGTCAATAGGATATTGATTTAAAAAACTAATGATGGTACAGGATGGGATTAATCTGATTTAGTATAAATGTCTACACCTGAGCTAATCACCCACGATTACCTTCAAGGAACAGCTAGTAGATACAGTCAGAGAAGAGTAGGGTAACAGCCATGTCATCCTAATGTTGCCATCTAACACAGATCAGTGAGACACGTTCCAGTTCTTTTAGATGACTGCAGAAGGAATGTAGTGTAACTAGCTTAGCTATTAACAACAATATTTAAAGGCCTAAATTTAGGACTGATGACTCTCATCCATGTCTACCAGGCATTTTTTCTTTGTGTGGCCTCATTTATCCACTGTCTGTTGCAGAGTTGTTAATGTTCCAAAGAGTGTGGTCGCAAGTAAGGATTGATGGAATGAGAGTGAAAATTTCAGTTGTTCATGCTAGTCACAGATCATCAGCACTTGACATTTCCCATTTCTACAGAAGTTTGCTATTCCCTTATGCCTGGGTCTTTAAGTTTAAAAGTGTGGGCTTAAAGACAGATAAAACCACAGAGATATTGCCCTCTGGATTTCAGATAGCACATAACTATTACCTGCAGAAAGAACTTCATGTTTTGCTGCAATGGATGTTTAAACTTTTTTTAAATCACAGCACTCAAGATATCCTTAAAACTGAGATTTGCTTCAAGTAACAGCTATTAGAAAACAGAAAACATACAAAGGAAAAAATAATCTTATATATTACCATAACTAATAGTCCTTTTTATGAAGTTGGTTTAACTGTTTTCACTGAAGAATCAGTAGCAAATTTCAGTATTAGCAAATAAGAAGGAAAACCTTCAAATTGGTGAAAATACTGAGGAAAAACACCAGTTACCAGAAGAACACATTTGCAGCAACTGAAATTGTCCAACTGGTTTTGAATTGTCAAATTTTCAATCATAATGATACTTTGATTTGTGTGTGTGTGTGGTAATCGTGGGTCTAATGAGCACAGTTGCCTTAAGCATGTTCTTAAACACACAAAGAAAACAGGCTGAAACAAGCAACAGCAAAAACTTACACAAAACACTGTATTCTGTCTCATTTTTCAAGCTTCTGAGTGAAATAATAAATTTCATTGTGTGGGGTTTTCATTGTGTGGGCATCTACTGCCCACTCATTGTGCAAACACCAGTTTTCCAGTGATCCAGCGGCAGCACGCTGCAGAGAGCACTGCCATTACTAGCACACTGGCAGTGGTTTGGGATAGTTCTCTTAGAAAAAATAAACCTAAACAAAGTAAGAAGCAATTTAAGATTAACTTCACAAAGGTAGTCCATAACTACTAAAAATAAAGTTCACTCCTTTTCCCAGAAGGGGGATTGAGTGCCCCTGAGCCTGCTCCGAGCAGGGGTTCACCTCCTCTTCCACACTGGGCTACACTCACTCAAAGGAGTATCCCAAACCAAAGAAGTTTGGGATACAATCACATGCATAAGAAACATGTTAATTCTAAGCAAAGACAAATTATTTTCTATTTGAATAGGCAAAAAGAAATTTTCAGCAGTCTCTTATAAACATAGTTTCATCAAGATGAGATCTGGGCTTTAGTTTGCACAGCATATGTTATTGCCTGATAATCCCTAACATGTGATACAAACTAGGGTAAGGCTAAACCGCTTTCTCTATTTTAGGGAAGGTATGATCTAAGCAGACATCAGAAGAAACACATACAATTTTATTTCTTTATATAGCATATGTAATGAGAAGAAGAAAGCCCAACTCCATTGTTTCAAAATTAGACATTTTTATTCAAACAGGAGAGGTAAGTCAGGTCTATAACATACCAAGCACACATTTCTTTTTCCATAATTTATTACTTTAAGAAATAATGGGGTAGATGTTAGTCAAAGAACTGTAGTCAAAGAGGAGTGGCTGACGTGCATTTCCTGAGTAAGCCTGCAACTGAGAAATATAATTATTTTCCTTTTGTTCACATTAACTTTCCTACTAATTAAAGAAACAAGAATATTAATCCAATTGGAACTCTATAATGGAAGAAAATATCAGCTTTAGTTAATGTTTGTTGACATTTCATGTCATCTAGGCAACATACATTAATATTTAGTGGTAATATGTTTGATAAATAACCTTTATCTATTTCTTTTTCCTCTCTGTTTTCAGAAAGGTTACAAAGCTTTGATTTTTCTCTTTGCTTGTTACAGAGATGAGGGTATAAAACCTGTATCATAGTCTAATATGGGTACCTGAAAATTCTTTCAGTTCTTTCTGCCTTCCTATGATGCCTTTGACCGATCTAATGCAATAGTGTCTACTAAAAATAGACAAGAAAGCTGAAACTTGATAAGTACAGGAAAGTTTTTTTGTTAAGCTCCCTTGGGTTTCTCTTTTTCTCATACACAGCTCATGTCATTTTTGGAATACCTGTAGTGTAATCTCAAGGTGCAGGCAGTTATAGCACCAGCGTGTTATTAATTATTTTTGCCTATCATCATTAAGAAAAAGTAATTTTAGTGTCGCTGGTTGAAAATCTTCAGCAGTTCATTGAGCCAATAAGAATGCTCATGGGCACCTCTTTCTCTTCACGAGAAAAAAAAAAAAAAAAAAAAGTAACTTTTAACAGCATTAGCTTTGCAATCAATCCTATCATTGATTTTGTGTCATGATCTGAAGACTGAAGAGAGAGGTGTTATGCTACTGAATTATGTTACTGGATGTCCTTAACATTGGAGGACTAGGATAGCGTCTAACCTGCAAAGATGAAGGATGTTCCTGTTCTAAGTATCACCTCTTCCTCTGGCTCTGAGAGGAGAAGGATGCGTGCCTGGTGCTTCCACCTGGCTTCTTTGGGCTGCCGCAGCCTAACCATAAGCAGGGCTTAGATACCAATGGGAGTAGGTCAGAGCTTTCACTGCTCCCCAGACAGATTCTAGCAGGAAAGTAGAGGGCTAAGCTGGCATGACAGTAAAGGCAGGGAATAGGATTTATTATTTTGTTTCTTATCCAGTGGCTCATTTAGCAATAAAATAAAGCTGTCCTGTTCATATCAAGGAAGAACGAAATAAAGAGCTTCCAAGGATTTTTCCTTTTGACTCTGAAATGTCCAGGAAAGCCTTGGGATAAGTGTACTCTCAAGTCTGAAAAAGTTCTCACATCAAACTTTGGGGAACTTCTCTAGGAAAAAAGGGTGTATGTAAACTATTTGAGATTTGACCAATGTTACATCTTTAAATGCAAATAGCAAAACTGAGAATTTATTTCTTTATAAATGAGCAGAATGAAAATTAAAAGCCTATTCACTGCCCACTAAAATGATGACAAAGTTTTATTAACAGCAGCAGTGATGTAGGGGTTTCAGCAATTGATTCTAAGAAGAAAAAAGCAATTGTAGCCTGGGGAAGACTGAATGTATAAATGTAATAATTCTCTTTTTCCCAAAAGTTTTCACTACAGTCTTGAGCGATAAGAGGAGTCACCTTTCTCTCCAGTAGAGAATATGACAACCACAGTTTTAACATTAACAATTAAACAATTTTATTCAGGCAGATCGCTGATTCTGCAACAAGTCAGAAGAGACACAGGGTAATTTGTAACTACTTTCTACCTACACGTAGGCCAAAGCACAATGTATGTTAACCCTACAACCACAGTGCATCATGGACAGACATACTACTGCTTGTGTGATCTTGAAGAAGAGGTTGTTGGGAATGATCAGAGTTGCAGGAAATGCTGATCAAAAGCAAATGGAAGATAAACAGAAAGCAACATGGGAACTACATCAGCACACATGATCTGGACCTCAAACATTGTCCTCGGTTGGTGAGACGTCACATTTCAACATAGCTTCCAAATGTCACAGTTTCACTAAACATGTCCCACAAGTTACCTACAGTTTTGTCAGGGCTACTATGATAGCTTACATTTGTCCAGGATTTCTGGGACATCTCAACAGCCTTTCTCAGACAGAACATCAGTGCAACAGATTCAACCAGCTTCCTGTTTGGAATGTGGCGTTTTCTTACTTTTTTCAGAAAAAAATGAATCTACAGTCACAACACGCACATGATGGGGGGGTGGGGGGG
>NW_009627054.1:34678-70256 GCF_000690535.1 Cariama cristata
GGTGGGGAGAGGGAGAGAAAGAGAGGAGGAGGGAGCAACATCACACCCCATCTCTTGGGGTGGTGATGTCTTAGGAAGGAACACACAGATTAGATTTAAAATCCCCTCAGCAGCTCTACTGCACTTGTCAGCCTTAGTTCTCTCAGCAGTTTCTAAACTATTATTATTTCAGATAGAGAAAACAGGCCAAAGAGGTGAAGCAATGTTCATAGACCAATGTTCAGTAACACTAGTGGCAATGGGTGCTATTACTAATATAAGGATTTTAATTTCAGTTATTACTGTAATTCTTTTCCTAATTATTTGACTTTTAGAAGTCATCAAGAAACTGTTTACATCTTTAATAAAGTACTAATCTTACCTATTTACTTGCTGTGGAACACCTACTTGCTAGCCCAAGGGGAACAAAAACAGAAGGAAAATTTGTTTTAATATTTCTTTTATTTCTACTGTCTCAATAGCTATCATTCATTATCAACAACAGCAATTTCTTAGAACAGTGGAGAACACAAAATCTTCAATGTGACATGTTAGGAAATAACATTTCAGCAGTCTCACCTTCCATTCTGATTCAAAGTATCACTTGGCTCTAACAAGCATTGGTTAGCCTTTAGCAATTTGACAGCAAGCTTCAAACTAAAAGCAACATTCCAAAGATTTCCCTCACTGTGATTTTGCTATATGACAAAACATTAGGATGAGTTTTCTGAGCATCACTTTAATTTACAAGTTTAATATAAACATGTAATTGCTGACAAGCAGTGCTCCATGTGCTGCCCTTATTTTATGCAAAACTGCTTGTGCCCTGTGGCGAGCTATGCGCAGAGGTGTTGTATGACAGGCAGAAGAGTTTATAACAGAAGCCCAACCGTAGGACCCTTGCAGCTTCAGCGTGGCTGCTGCTGTGGTGCCACGCTGGAGTGGGCTCCCTCTCACCATCTGAAGTCCCATTGAGCAGGGCGAGCTGGGACTGGGAAGCAGGTGAGAGCACTGGGTGGGGAGAGCTTTGCTTTTAGTGTGTTTGCAGGTGCAAGGCCAATCTGCTCAACTCTTTCAATACTGACAGTCCATACCAGTCTATGTTTTCCAGTATTTTGTTCCAGGAAGGAAAGGTAGAGACATCAAAGCCAAGACCCCTTCATGGGGTCCACAGGCTAAACCTTCTACAAAGTGCTCAGCAACCTCCTCATGTTCATCTCTTCAGCCTACTTCCAAATTGACAAACCTCTCCTCATTCACACAGCTCCCTCCACTACTCAGACACTTCCAGACAGTTCACAAAGACACAATCATCAGCTCCTTCTTCTATATGTCTGGTTTTAAGAAGCCCTCTTGCCATAGCCCAGAACTCCAGTCCATATTTCCACCTTTATGTTTGGAAGCCTTCCGAGCAGCCTGCTGAAGTTCTCTCAGTGTGAAGCACCTCTGCTATGCTTAACTGGTGTTACATTAAATAATGGGAGCAACGAAACACTGCTAGGAAACTATCCCACCCTGCTTAACTCAAGGCTTACAACATAATGCACCGTTCTTGCCTCAGACATCAACGAATCCAATGAAAAAAAAGTTATTTTGAATGGAGCTTTGACTACAACAGTTTCAAGTAACCAAATAAGTATCAGAAAGGCTATATCATAAAATGTTTACATTTTAAAGTCTGTCAAGTCCAATTAATTGTACCTTGCTGCTTCTTTTGTTTTAATAAAGATTTAAATAATTCATTTATTGATTTTTTTCTACTCTCAGTTCCTCATACAGTTATAGTTTCTTGTACTAATCCCTTATGCCCTGTTTTCAGAAACTTCTGTCATCTGCTTGTCAGAGAAAAGTTAGTCAGCTGAAAGCCTGTTTGTTAAACATCTCCATTTTACAGCACCTCTAAACTTTAACACAACAGTAAAAAAAACCCAAACCACAACTGTCTCCTTTGATACATAAGGATTACCTGTATGACAAGTAACATTTAGGAAAGAAGTAACAGTAGTTTTAGAAAGTATTCCCAGGCAACAATTCCTCAGTAGTAAAAAAGGTAAATTAAAAACTGTTGGTGAACTTCATCTTTTGGAAACTGGTGTGGTCCCACACCCCCTGCTTCCATTCTTCTCTTTTTGTTCACTCAGTATAAGTGGAAAAAAAAAACCCAAACCCCAAAATCACAACCCTCATTAAAAGTAAAGTAGTTGGGCTCTGGGCTATGAGATTTGTTACATTTTGTGCAATGCAACAGCATGGAGACAGTGAAGAAGAACAGGGTGGTTTGAAATCATAGGTAATGATGAAAAGCTGGATAATCTGGAAAAAAGGCTGTTACACTTGCAACGTAGGAGACAAATGCATAGGCTTATGCTGTGGGAGGATCCAAGATGATGAAAATTTGTTATATAGGAACTTCACTATAGGTGTTCTTCTCTACTGCACTTGTAATTGCCTTGTCTCTTCCTTGGGTGACCAACGCTCAGGCGATGTCCTTCGCACCACTGTATTGTCACTCCTGGCTGCATTTGCTGTTTTCTGGCCCTCCTAAGCAGGGAGGTAACAGCTGCTTCACAGGCAAGGGAGAAACAGGCACCTCTCAGAGGGAGTCTGGAACCAGTAGCAGAAAAATGGTGAAGGATAGGGAATGAGGTACTGAATTATGCAGATTTTATGAGCAGGTTGCAGACATGTCAGCATGCCTGAATCTCTCAGGGATAGATTTCTAGGATCCATCCCACTTGGCTCGGTGGAGGAAAGTAGTTTTCTGGTCTGAGGCAACTGCATTGTGACCAGACACAGACACCTCACTCAGAGAAAGCGTTAGAATCTGTCCGTATCCTGAACACTGGAGATGGGACATACCCCAGCTACAGCAGTTACTTCTACATAACATAGCACCAGCTGCTGTTATTTTCTGTCATGATACCTTGCTTCTGAAATTCATGTGTTTGGCAAAGATAACAACCTAAATAATATTTGAACAGAGTCTACAAAGTGTAAGAGAGCTAGTTAAAGCAACATTTTAAATGATGCCCTTCAAATACTTGTACTAGGTATGCAAAGAAATCTATGAAACCAGTTGGCTTTGGATTATATCTGAAATAAAAGCCTACTCTCAGGAGGTATCTGATTGCTACTTCCTAATTTTACATGACATTTTGAAAGAGATCTAATATACAAAAGTAAGATAAGACACAATGAATAGATAAAATATTTTTTTCTGTTTTACTCTTCCTTCTCAAGTGGTGTTCCAAGCTACGTGCTTAATAAAGATAAAAAAAAAAAAAGGAAAATGACATCACCTATGTATTTAAATCATTAAATGACTTTCTACAAAAAGCTAGAGTTACCCTTAGGCAACACTTCTTTCTTTTCTTTCCCTTTTTTTTTTTTTTAATTTTTTAAATATTTCATCCTGATGATGAATGAGACTGATTTACTTGGAAATGATTTCACAGCAAGAGAAGCACATACAGGGCAGGCAGCCACTGAGAAAGCTTTTTCACACTACTGCTGTGCCAAACTGCAAGGTGGCATTGGTATATAGATAGATATCCCCTGGGGACAAGCGGGCAAACTCATTTTAACTTGCGACCCAAGCCAGATTTGAATTCAAGCTGGTAGCCAAACATACCAAGCTAGGAAAGCTCCTCAGATGCAATTCTGCCCCACTCCCCTCAGAGCAGCTAATTTCAGTGACATCAGTGAGGTCTTTTAAGTCTCAGTTGTGCCTGCAAATAACTCCTAACTGCTCTAAAGCCTTCTGATGCATAAGTTACATCTCCAGCCCTTTCGCACGACATTTTCTTCACCTTCTTTCATATAATGTTCACTAGTATAAGGAAATGGTTGAATAAACACTTCACGATGAGAAGTGAATGGGAGAGTAAGTAGCCAAATTGGGAAAAGAAAATTAACTGAGCTGTCAACATTCATACGTAACTTCCTGAGTAAGAATTACAATATCACCAGTCTAGCCTACTGCTCCATGTCTTAACTCTCACTTACCAGGTAATGGTTACATTAAGATAGCTCTGTCCTCAGAATAGTGATTTTCTGCTAATGTCTTCATGAAATACACTTTGAACATCCCTGCACAGACTCAAAACACAATTAGCAATGAATATACTAATATGCTGGCTCTAACATAAACATTTAGGACCTATCCAAGCAGTTTTAGAGACATTTCAGTGCAATACTTTCACCATCATTAGACCTACTAGCTTTCCTTAAGGCAATTATACTTATTTTAAACTTTTTGGGCTAGGTCACATGTTTTCTGTTGGGGTTGACAAAGACAGAAAGTCTTAATTTGCTCACAGAAAGTAGTGGAATTGTTAATGTGCTTTAAACAAGCAAATAAAATAATGTCTTTGCAACTATCTCCTCCTTCTCTTTTCTTATGGGAGTGAAGCCAGACATAAACCTACAGGGAGAGAGAGTTACAAAGAATACACATGCAAACACAGCTGTGTTTGTTCAGGATTCTGTTCATTTTTAAACACAATTTAAATTTTATGCATTATGTATTTTTAAGGAGACATTGTCCCTACAGATAGCAAAATCTGCAATCCCAAGAAGCTCAGCACAGCTGCACATAGTTCAAGCCAGTATACATTTCAGATGAAGCTCTCTATACACAACGCACCCCCCATTAAGCAAACACACTAGAGAACAGACCTTAAAGCTATTCATTATACATTAGGTGGTATATACAACAAAAATAAACCAGATTTTATTATTTAACATCTACTTAGCATTTAAAAATGCATGCTTGATGTTTAGACAGTTTAAATGGCACTGAAATTTCATACACTAAAAGTCAGATGCAGTACTTTTGCTAACTCGCAATGCCAAAACACAAAAGCAATTTGTTTGGTTCTGGTCTGCGCTTAGCAGGACCTTGAGAGTTCCAAGAGGGTTGACAACTGCTAATGAACTTACTCCTTAGCTCATTAAAGCATATTTAAGATACAGGAAGCAATGCAGCATATTTAATTTTCACAGGTTATTTATCTCATCATGACCTAAATTATTCAAGGAGTGATAGAAAACTATGTTGTGCTTCCTTCGTGAATTTGATTTCATTTTATTATTTCCTCTTCATCATTATTTTTTTAAACTGATAGTGATAAGCAGACCATCTTATGTGAGACCTTTGAATAATCCAGTATACCGTACAAAATATGATTAGCTGATAAAGTAATTCACTGATTACCATGGAAGATCACTGATGAGTAACAGGGTTAAAAATCTACAGCTTCAGTAGACAGGTCATCAGAACTGAAGGAATTTTAGATTACTAATTTGAAACATTACATGCACACAGAATAAACCATGTAAATTCTGTCACAAATCTCATTACACAAGTGCAGGTGTTGTCAGGGTATCTGCTGAATGATGAATTCATTCTCAACTGAAAGAGGACTTCACTCAGCATATCAATCACTCCTGCAATCCTTGCTCTACAATGGTGTGAAAGTTTTTTACAGATGCTTGACATCTGTTATTTTCATGGTTTGTAGCAGTTAATAAGTGGTTCTTCTAGCTTTTAACTTTTATTGCCTCTAAGACATTCAATCTCAAAGTTTGTCAGTTTACAATTTGCCAAGTTGAAGTCATGTATTAAGTCTAAATTGCTGGCCATTTGAAGGGTCTTTCTTTAATATCTTTGTAAGACCCATGTTGTGACTTATGTTTTCAAAATATATTTTGCTGTCATAAAAACATGCATCTAATGTTAAATTCATTTTGAGCTGCATTTCCAATAGCATTGATACTAAGATAAGTCCTCTTTAAGACTTCATGTTTAAAATCCCAATGAAGCTAGGTGACATTGCATAGTATGTTACACTGGATGAAATAAATTGACAAAAAAAGAACTATGCTTCTTTGGTCTCCAGAGGAAGCAACCAAGACCAAATAAGATCATGAATAATAATACTGAATCAACTAGTTTAAATCTTTGGAAAAAGATCTTTTACATCACAAGTCCATCTCCTTTAGACTTCATCCAGTATATTGGAAGAACAGAAGGTAGAACTGGTGCAGGCAGGAAGAATTCAAAATATGTATTGTCTATATTTGCACAGGTCTCAGGTTATCAAGCACTATTTTATGTTGAGGAAATTGTTAAATGAAAAATGTATGCAATACACAGGAAATATTAGTTACTTATATTAGAATGGCATTTATAGTTATAATACTTGATGTTATTCAGATAGCCCAATTTATTAAGCTTATCTTCAGTTCCACTGTAATATACAAATCTTGAAAAGAAAACTCAAAATCTTCCGAGTTGATGCTTCTCTGAGAAGCTTGGGAAGGAAATAATAGAAACAAAGAAACCATATAAAAACATTCAGAGAATTACAAAAAGAAAAAAGAAATCAGAGTTCAGTATCCACTTCCTTTTTTGCATACTATCTATATAATACCACTTGTATAGCTTTACTGTACCTAAAGTTTCCCCTTTTGCCACACACTCCTCCAGCTCCACTCCCACCCCCATTTCCTTTGACTACACTGCTCTTGTTGAGATGAAAAAAACAAGGATTTAAATAATAGAAACATAAGATCTCTGAACTAGAGCTGGTGTTGAATTCAAAGTATTATTGCTAAAACTTGATCTCCAGGACATTTGATTGTCCTATTACCATGCTGTGTACTTCAAAAACCTGATGCGATGCGGTAGAAATAATTTTATTTCTAAACAGTATAAAGCATTGAACAGCTGTGACAGTTAGCAGATTGGCATGTAAAATTAGAGTGAACGTGACAGCTCTTCATTGCAAGTTCCAATCTGCCAGAGGCTAAATTAAAGGTTTTCCTGTAACAAAGAATAAACCAGAGTGAATACTTTGGCTGCCATTGAGCTTAATATGAGGCTATGGAAAAGTTGAGCAAGATCTGGGACAGGAAGGTTTTGTGAGGCTTTTGTTTGTTTAGTAATGAACAAGGTTTGGATTTTATGTATATTTTTCAACACCAATTCCAGATTTAGAATTTAAATTGAACTGTAGCTTTCAGTGAGCTTTGAGAAAATTACAGCAAATGCTTGTTTTTCCACCATGTTTTTTGCGTGGAGCCTAAATCTGAGACATTGCTGAGATGTGTACTTATGCATTTTTTAATTTTGTTTTGGGGGGTGTTTTGGGAATTAAAAATAATTTAATAGCTTCTGATTGTGTTGTCTGTTTTTCCAAAGCACAATTTACATTGATAAAATTCCTCACATGCTTAAATGCAAGAGGTTTCCTACATCACTCACCTGTGCGTGCATTGTGGGGGGAAGAAGGGACAGTTTTTGCATTTGCAAAGGGGTTGCTTTTTTCCTGCATGTCTCCACCTCACATCCTTTGGGAAGAGCCAGGAGAGGATGTTGTTAACACCAATGTTGTCATTATTTCTCTTGAAGTCACCTAATGGTTGATTTTTAGCCAAATCAGCTCCCTGACTCTCAGTGTGATGCCCTGGACGTGGAGACATGACTGCAGCTGAAGTGGCTAACATGGGCAAGCACTGGCACTTGGTGCCCAAAGAGGTTCAGACCAAGACAACCGGAGAAGGGTCTAAGGCTAAGTTTGAAGTTGGCCCTGCTTTTGACCAAGCACTGAACTAAATGAGCTCTAAAGATACCTTCCAGCCTCAATTATTCTATTCCAGTTGCCAGAGAGCAGTGCCCTCTGACTCACGCAGACTCCAACGTTTCCTCGCCTGAGCACACTCAAGGCACTTCCACCTCTAAGGCCTTTTCCCTTCTTTTCCCCTACTCATTTCACCACGCAGGCAGCATTGTTCTGCACTCCTCCTCAAACACCCTATAAGATAGCCAGCAAAGCAGGCATCTATTTTTCACTAGTTGCTGAATAAGGTATCAAAGAGCACATGAAGCTAAGAAAATACTCTGAATATCTGTTAACAGCTAAAATGTTCTGGAATCATGAAGGACAACGAAGAAGGTTTAAAATAGAACGTCCATTTCTGACTACTAGAAGTGGGTTGAAGGAAGAAAGGAAGACAGCCACAGGACACTATTTTCACAAGCAACTAGTTCTGTAGCTTATGGACACTTTTAAGTAGATAGTATACAGAATAAGTGAAGGCAGGAGTTGTCTCCAACTAAAATAAACTTATGATTTTTAAAGATAAACTAGAAGGGATCAGATAAAAAAAAAAACAGAGTGTGGGACAAAATGTTAATGAACTAGACCCAGAATTACTCTTTAAGGAAATAATAAATTTCCCAGTCAAGTATCACTCAACTAGAGATGAAGCTTAATGATGAACAATGTAAAGCACTACAAACATGACAAAACCCCAGAGACAGAAGGAGGGAAGGGCAGAAGGACTTGTAGAGGTTAACATTGGAGTCAAAACAAGACAAAAAGTTGCACAGAACATTAAATTGTATGGCAAACTCACAAACCAAGAATATGCCCATCACTTAAAAATAAAAGTAAAACAATAAAGAGGAACCCATGATTTCACAAGCAAATGCAAACATTAGCAGAGTACAAACAGCATAAGCAGGGCTGGAAACAGCCTTACTAACACATAGGAAGGAATAAACAACACTGCAGTAAAAAGTGAATGGGCTATCAATTTTAAAGAAAGCAGAATGTTAATTTCAAGTTGGACACAGATGAACAATCTGGTGTTATCAGGACACAGTAATTGTTGCTCTTGAGAAAAAAGCTGCAGGAAAACAGATGAAACTCAAATGTTGTAATAAAGGTTTTATTCCCTACCAAAGAAGTTTATGAAGCAAATGAACAGGAAACTAATGCAAGTGAAAAGGTACAATCTATATATAGTATTACCAAAGGGGTAAAAAAAAAGCCTCAAATAGAGTAAAAGATGTGTCATGGTCTGTGTTTCCACATTGGGAGGCCCATAAGAGGGGCATCAAGCCAAAACAGCTATGGGAGGAGTGACAGAGCTCATCTGCCTCAATGCTCCTCAGGCACAGAGAGCAGGTGAGGCTTTTCTGGTGTGTCGGACTCATCAGTTGAACTTGGACATCTGAAACAGAGAAAAAACACTGCTTACTCACTTCTGAACCAGTGGACTGACCTTTTACCAATTCCCCATTTGGTTCAGTACTGCCTGATTTGGCCCACATACATTTAATTTGTTTCTACTTCATTAAGATCCCACCCATGATAGAAACAGGGCTTACAGTGATATCCAAATACAAGAACTGCACACTAACCTTTAACTACTCCATTTATCATACGATGCTATTTTACAGTCAATGTTTTTTAAACAACAAAACACTAAAGTCCCATGATAAGATTCCACCCTACCACAAGTGGTGACATGTACATAACTACTACTTGGAAGTGAAGTGCACATATCCATAGTAATAGTATTATTTCTGTGCATTACTCCAATAGAAATTTCTTTAATGTCTGTGTTTTTAAAAATAGTTACTAGGAATTTTATTTAAAAATAAACATTATTCCACTCTCAAAAATTTTATTTAACAATTTCAGATGTGTTCAGAACGCCAGTGCCACCCGAAAAGGACATGGTAAGGGGATAATTGACCTTGTCAGCTAGAAGCAGTCTTCTCTTTTCCTTGGAACATTTAACTTATAGATGCAGTCAATTACCTTCAGGTAATGCCTGCTTCAAGGGTTTTATTGCTCCATTTCTTTGAAATGAAATAGATTTATTAGCCTAAGTTAGATCTGTTTTGCCTGAAGTTCCAATTGCATTTTAGCACAATTTTAGCAATACTAAAATTCTCTCTGATTTTAGTACTAGGCTTGTGTGTTTCAAAGCAATCAAATAATTATGAATCTTGCAAGTATCTTTCTTTTGTAACCCTGAATTCAGTAGCATGTATATTTAAGTAGATTTATAGGTTCAATGGCTAATTTTCACTTGTTGCATTATAAGTGTATTGGACAACTTTTAATCTAAAACTGTGTCTACCTTAGAGTTGGTTTGGAGAGTCTGTGGGTCTTTGGCTTAAGCCAGAAATCCTAGTAGAGTAAAAACAGGGCACAGCAGTATGCTACAGTTTACTACTCTGTCACCAATATAATCTCTGCCCAGTTAGACAGTTTGTGTTCAGTGCTGAGAAATCCCAATGACAAGAAGTCAATAGAACAACACTGAAAAGAAAAAGTTGGAATGTAAAGCCTATGGCTCACACATGGGCCCCTTGTCTAGTACTTGTTCAGCACAATTAAAAACCTCAAATTCCTCTCTCTTCCAAAGAAGCTTCTAAATTAGTCACACTGCAGAAGGCAGGCTCAGATTCACATGAGGCAAAAATGGTCTGACCTTAGATGAGAGTACTTTTGGCCTCTCCTTATTTCAACTCATATATAGTTAACCTTTTTTTTTTAAGAAATATTTATGAATCTATACAGGGACTAGCAGAAACAGTCTTCACTGCACAGAAGAGACAATCACAGCAGCAAGTGAATTAAGAAGGTAGTGAATATAATTGCTTATTGTCCAGATACACGCAATTCATGTTAATCTAAGATCCCATTTTCATTGCAGCTAAAAAGCAAACCAAAAAGATAAAAAGATCACAAGAAGCAAAAGAAACTGTCTACAACACTTGCAGAGAATCAGTGTACAGAATTGCAAGCAGTCCAATCTTTTGTTCATTAACTCCTAATTAGATAGTTCTATGAAGAAGAATGAGCACTGTTGGATTATGCATCCTACTGCAAGTCCCCAGACACTTTCTATATAGTGTTTATTTTCACAGAAGCAATAGGATTTAATTCTACAATAATTACTTCCCAATTTTCCTCCAGAGCAGAAGTATATTACATTTCCTACTAAACTGAAAATGGATTCTACCAAGTAGCTGCTGTCTTGCAACTTACTGATAGAAGAGCAAAGGGAAAATATTTTAAGAGTTTGTATTCATCTTCGAAAGGTGCTGAGTCCAAGAGTAACTGTTGGATGGGAAAAGCAGGGCTAAGAACAGCGTTTGGGCCTTTGTAGGATCAATAATAATTCTGTTCAATATTCACTGGACAGACTACAATATGTATCTGCATCAATTTCCTTTACATGTAAGAGAAATGTATATATATAATCTCTAAAAAAATTCAGTCATTCATATTTTCCTACAAGTTTGAACACTATTTTTTCAATTGGGTTCTTCAGCTTTTATCTAACTGTAGTGAACTCAGCTGAAATCTATACCAAATTTCTAGTTATGCCATTTTGAAAAAAATGCACTCAAAGTTTTTCCCAACACTGGAGTTTTGAGTATTGGCAGTGATTGAAGATACATTGTGGTCAAAAATGTCTTTTCTCAACATGGGATTAGAATAACAAATCTCGAAGCCTAATATCTGACAGCAAATTCCTTTTTGACTGTGGTTAACCTAGTGAACTTTCTGCTCTAGTTCTGTTGTCTAAAGAATGGAATGTAAAGGGATGTGGGAGAAGCTGATGGAAAAATGAAGAGCACTCAAATGATTCAGTGAAAACACTGCTTTAAAAGTGTAATCTTGAAATAAAAAAAGGAGGGCGAGAAATGAGTGTTTTGTTTTCTAAAGAAAATGGTCATATTTTTCTTAAAAGTGTCACAGAAGGTTTTGATCAGTGTTAGCCAGTTACCAAGATTTTCTTAAGCAGCTATCAGTTTTAGCAGCACTATTTTTGAAATGTGTTTTCTGAGATTCTTTGAAAGAACTCAGTAGACATTTTCCTGACCAATAGTGCCTTTTTATTCATTTAATTCCAAAAGGTCAGTGGTTATATCTCAAAATTTTAACAAGTACTTTCACTACATTTTATTTTTGTATCTTTCATTTCAGCTTCCAGTGTCTTCACTGGTAATCATAGCCATTTCTGGAGGACAGCGCAGTGAGACAAAGTCATCTCTGGACACAGATCCAGCTCATTCTTCGTGGATGCGGTGAGTGCACCGTGTGTCACTGTACAGCACAGAAGCCTTTGTGTAGGGTTTGGAGACAGCTTCGGAGGGCTGGACGATCCCAGAGAAAGGGTATACCTATGCAATCAGGGTGCGGAGATCTACAGGTCAGCCTTCTTAGAAAGTATGTTCAAGTCTTGAACTGTTGTCTGGTGTTGGCACAATCCTGTGCTAGTACCTCTATCTAAGCAGCTTTGGGAATAGAATGGGATCTCACCCTACAGTCTCAGAGCACAGCTGAGCTAGATCATGACTGCTCTCACCCACCTCAAGAGATGTCTAAAGTTTTACCCATTAAATCCTTCGGTACAACTTGCACATTAGTTACTTCTGCAACTAGCTGTGAAAGATGCACTGCAGAAACAGATAGAAAGTGATTTTCAAGACGTTCTTGCTCATCACTTCATTAAAGAATACTCTTACAGAAGAGCTGAAAGAAGTTATGGTCTTACAGACTTCACTCCCTCCCCAGGTGCCCCACATTGTTCACCACTTCTTTTCTTTTTCAGTGTGGAGGTTGAGCCCTTTGAGACTAGACAATTCAGTCCACCTGTAATGAAGACTGGCCAGCAGAAACTTTCATTGCAGACATAAAAATGAAGTGCTAATTATTCGGCAATACTCTTGTCAATAGTAATAATGTAAATAGTTTTTTTTTAAAGAACTGTATAAAGGGAAATATACAAAATATGAGCTCATGAAATATAGAGACAATTATAGCTTCCCATTTGCATTTATATGAGACTGTTTTTCCCTCTTGTGCATATTTCAAAGTATTTTACAGAAAATAATTTTAAATTCTGTCCATGTGCTGCCCAGCTGAGGATCAAATACTGTTCCATGATTAAATATGATGACACTGGGCTTTGAAAAGTCATGAAGGAAAGATTTAGCAGGGACAAGAGGAGAGCTATTTTGCTGTCTTCCCCAAATTAATGTTGCTTTTACCTGTGAACAGAGCACTAATTCTAGTCTACCACTTCAATTGCAGTCTTTGGTTGCACTGCCGCTGCCTTGTGCAAGGTTTCCTGCTTCCAGATTCATTCCACCTGAGAGAAACTCCCAAGTTTTAATCAAAGAGAACAAAACAGGACTTGCTAGCCTGAATTCTGCTGGAGGTGCAAAGAGAGAAGTGAAAGGAGTGATCAGAAAAGGATGAACTGAGGAAACATAAAGCAAGAAGCAATGGTAGAAATAGATGAGTAAGAAAATTCTGTTTTCTTCTTCATGCGCAGCATTGCTTGTCATTGAGTAACCGCATCCTATCACCTCTGCTGCTTCTGTGCACTTCCTTCCACCTTTGTCTCTGTCCCCACTGCACACCATTCATCTTGAAACTCCTTTGATACTCTCCAAGTTTAAGTATTTTGGAAGGTGCCAAGCACATGAGAGGATGACATTACACATACACAGTGAATTAACACATTCACATGTATAGCTTGTGTCTTTCTAAAAATATAGTTAGATCAAAAATTTTCCAAATATTTTCATATTTGGAACAGACTGGCAATGTTTGGTATAAATCTTTCTTCAGGCTTGATATAAAAATAGTAACTTGTAAACTATAAATAAGCGGAGAACAATTGCTTTGAGATTAGTTTGATTTTGTTCATCAACAATTAGAGAAAAATCAGCTCTAAATGTCAAACAGGTGAATGCTAGAGGGGTGGACGTGGTGTAGTACCTCCTCTGGGTTAGTCAGAGAAAAGCAGTGTCCTTGCTATGTCCAAAGTGTCCTTTTGGCTAAAAAGGTACTTTTTGGTGTGTTTCCCCCCCCGCCCTGCCCCCGCCCCATCTAAAATTCCGTTTTATACAAGCATCATAATTGGAAGATCCTCTTTTCACCACCATAAGGAGGTGATCATGAACACTTGTTAAGAATTCACACTGGCAACCAAGCCTCAGGTACAACGCAAGATTGCCCAAATTCTACTGTCTTCAAAGTCATCAATAAGACACTCCTTAGCAGAAGCTGACATCCTAGTCTGTCAAAGAGCACTACATCTTTTTTTCTTATTATGAATTACCAAACCTAAAACAAATGCATACAGCTTTCCAAATGACATAATTACTGAAGAACTGGTAGCATAACATGTCACCATGCTGTATTTCCTTGCTCCATTCCAACCTTTCCTCAGCAAGTAGTAGTATTTCAACACTACAGTTTAATCTCTGTTCTAGTCTCTCCTCTCAACTCTATCTGAATTTGAGAGAAAGAAAAATTTTGCAGGAACAACTGTGTCTCAGATACTTCACTTAATTTCGTGACCCTTGCAAGTTTTGGTACCACTCTGCATTCCTTAGCTTTCTAATTTCATACATTTTTGATAAATCCTGAATCACTTAGCACCAACTGTACAAAATAGTGAGAATTAAGCACTGTTTCACAGGAGACGTGCATTACATCAACAGCAACAGAAATGACACGGGCAATGAACGACTGTTGGCGGTACTGCACATTGGGACCATTGCTATTTTGAGCACTGCTTACCATTAAAGATGATCTAAACCTTGCAACAAAGCTGCCATTTTACCTGACTTTAGCCTTCATATGCAATAAGTATACAGGAGAGACTATAAATCATCATCACAGCTAAACACACAGCAAGGTGTATTTTAGAGGTTCAACTGACAGTTCAAATATTACAGATCCCAAATGATACAGACATTTGCCTTGCAATTTCTGAGGAGTAGTAGTACAACTTTGCAGAGCCTTAGAGGAATAACTGTCAATCAACCAAAGCTCAAAAAAATAAGGCATGTCGTGGACAGCAGACAGAGGTTATTGTAAAACTGAAATATGTCAGGAATTGTATTCATTTTTTTGTTGTCTCCACTCTCAGATGGAGCAATAATAAAAGGTGTGGAATATAATTCTAACCATAAATGATGAAGTCAAAACGCTTTTAAGCTATAGAACTGAGTTCCAAATTTATTCAAAACTCACTGTAAGCTTCCCTCCCACAGAAGCAGCGATTTAACTTTGCTATCATGTGTGCTTTCTCCATTGTATTTAAGCATGATCCTCACAATTTAGCTAGTGATACACAACCGCTTCATTTTACCGAGGGATTTTAAAAATCCCTCATGTTGATGCAGAAGCACACAAGCTCATGCAGGTTTGGCGCTGTTAGAGTGATCCTTTCCTGCCATCTAGGGGACACATACTGGTGTGCAAGCGGAGCATTGTCTTCACAGTTACGTATATTTCCACATGAAATGCTTATCTCTACTCAGCAAAACAAAAATCAACTTAATTGATGAGTAGCACAACTAACAAGAAACAAACCTAACTGAAGAATAACACAACTATTTTATTACAGACCATATGCATAACAGTTTAATTCTGGCATAATCCTAAAATTTTCTACAGTAAATTTCAGTTAAATGCCCAGCAAAATTATCAAGGTGACAAATTAAGCCTCGCTATTAGGATGCACAGCCATGTTTTCCAAGCTACTGACATACATGAAGATACTTTTGATGTTCATGGATACCTCCAGAGAACAAGATCTATACTGCTGTAAACACTGTGTAACTGTCAGCAGCCAATACAGAGAGAAAAAGCATGGCCCCAGAAAGTGAGCAAGTCAGAAAAAGCACAGTTGTTATCACACTTGATATGAAAATTTAGCTCAGGGTCAGAACTTGCTTTCCAATACATCATCTACATGAACGCTAACTGTCTCAGAGCCTCGTTCTCCTGCCTGCATGGTGGGCACACACGCTGTGTGGACAGTGTGCACCTTTCCATTGCGCTACCACAAGCAGCAAAACATACAAACACTCAACATTGAAAGATCATCAAGCTAATTTTAGAAGTTAAAGGTTGTTCCAAGATCTAAGGTCCTATGGCTACTGTCAGCACTGTGGTCACATTTTTCATACTTGCTCTCTTCACTGTTGCCTTCCGGGCTCTTTCACAGGGCAGACTGTATAAAAGGAAAGAGCAAACTCAGCTAAATGCTATGCATAGTTAAATGCACACACAACAATCCAAACAAGTTTTTTCTTGCTCTTTTGTTTGTATTTGTTTTGTTCTTACTTTGAAAGGAGACAGTCCACTAAAACAAACACCCTTCACTAAAACAAAGAAAGACCCTTGCCTCCCATGACTGCAACAATGTGAAAGTCTCCTTCGGATCAAAGTTGGAGCTCGTCCGGAGATGAAAGGCAGGAGGTGTCCGACCAAGGTGTATGATGAATCGGCTACAGTTGCACAAGCTGCAGGCCCAGATTCTGCGGCTGAAGATGAAATACTTTCCCTAATGTCTACACTTAAAGAGACAATGTTACACTACTTTGATACCTCTTCACCAAAGAACACAGACAAAACCCCCTCACATTTAACAGAGCAACTCAATTTTATTTTGATTAAAAAAAATTTGAGTAGCTATGCCCAAGTCCTCTTCCCATTGTGTAATGTGCTTAAATAGCTGGAAAGAATCACTGGTTTGGGGATACTCTTTAACACCTAGGCAAGAAATTCACAAAAATAAACAAATAAAAAGCCACATGCCAACCCATTTACAGTAGTATAATATAAATCTGTATAAGACACATTAATTTCTTGAACTGGAACATAGTATATGCTTGCACAACACAAACAGAAGTTTGACACTAGATCAACATAGCTACTGGAAAAAGAGATAACATCATCTCTCTCTCGACATTGTATTTATGGAATTTGTTATTCACAGGAAAAAAAGGAAGGGTTCCTGCAGGATCAGGATAACAGTACACGTTTCAGAACAAAAATCCCAGTGGTGAATAGCGACCCTTAAATTTGATACAGAAGAACTTGCAAAGATTAAAACTAGAGAACTGCTAGTGCCCACAGGTATGAGGAAGCCGCAACATGGATCCCGAGCGTTAGTACAGCCTGCCTGGGTAAACATCAGGAAATCTGTGCCCCTGTACCAGAAACGGTTGTCCAGGTTTTGTAGAACATCAAGTTAGGGGACTCTTTAGATCCCCAGATGAGATGCCAGCAATGTCTTAGAAATGGAGACTGCTCAGGGTGAGAGGGTAAACATGCACACAGACAAACTAAGAGAATGTACTTAAACTATGTAAAGAAAAACCAAAAAAAATTTAAAAAGGGAGATAACAGTAAAATGAGATTGGATTTCGCACAACAGCTGCATGAGGAAAATGCAGCTTCCTTGGCAAAACCTACAGTGTATGAACATCTTTTTTTTTTGTACAGTACCTTACATGCCTTTTTCAGCATCTTTAGACAAGACAGTACAAGGCAACAATACCTGAGGGGGAAGAAAAAAAAGAAAAGGAAACAGAAAAAACAAAAAAGAAAAAGGACAAGGGCTACAGTTAGAGATGGAATGGAAAGGTAGTGAGGCACCATCAAGAAATCAAGACAGCTTGCTTCCTAAGCCTGACGTCCAGTGGTGAGAACAGAGACAAAGGAACACCCTTAATGCAAACTGCCGTGAACATACTCATGAACAGCGAAGGCATGCGAGGTTTCTGGCTTTGTTTTTTAAAAATGATAAAAAGTATGGTTTCAGGAAGGCAACTTCATTCACAGCATTTCAGGAGGTGTATTCCTACATAAGAGATGCATCATGTCTAGGTAAATACAGCTGTTTAAATATAGGCACATACTTATTTTGCTACTCTGGCCTTTCTGCTTTGAAAACATCTTCAAAAACTCTTTATTCTTTGGGAAGATTTTTAGAATTGCTAGGGAAAAAGGAAACATACCATGTTACATTAAGAAGGTCAAAACTAACACCCTAGGCAAAGACACTGAAAGGCTATCTACTGTTTAAAGCCTATCCTTATGAAATAGTGGTGGGATTGAACAGAAAAAACAGGAATTCAACTGACTGTACTGCTCCCCACACCCCCATTTTCACAACTCAACATAAATTACTGATCTGTCTGTAAATACTTGTCTAAAAATCATGTTTTGTCCAGAAGATTTTTTTTTAAACAAAAAAACAGAACACAAATGACAGTCTGTTAGAAAAACTACTTGAAGAGCACAAAAACGAAACACAAGTAATTTTTCATCAGAGCTTTTTTCCACCCCAAAACCATATTTTGCTGTCTGTTACAATATTTACATGGTGAAATGACTACCAGGCTGTAGAATTTTACTTCCAAAACTGGAAACAATTCAAATTACATGTTTTATGGAGGACACTTCAGTTTAAGAAGAGCAAATGAACTTTAAAAAAATTCAACATAGGAAATTGTAACAGAGAGCACTTGAATATTTGCAAGCTACAGTAACCATGAACTGTAGGGTAAAGAAAGAACACTGTTTCCTTCTCAATCACAAATGACCCCCTTTAACATGCTAAAAGGTAAGAAAGGAAAATCAACTTTTTATAGTCACAAAATACATTATTTTTTTTTTCCTTAGTAAATGGTTTTCACTTACCATATATTATTGAAGCAGACAAAAGTTAGCCGGACAAAAGAGATAGGAAGGACAGTATACTCCCTACTCAATTAGCCAGCTTATTTTTCCTAGTACTTATTTATGCAATAAGGCTTTATTCAGTCTTAGAATGATTAACAGGGAGGGAAACATTAAAATTATTACTGGATCTACTTAGTAACAACAGTTAGCTTACAGCGAAGGGGGAAGGGAAAGTCTTCTTGCAAAATTTAATTCCATTTCAGATAAACTAAGCAAATTCAGCTAAGCAAAAGAGCTTAAAAGTCTGCAAAGATTACTTTCAAAAAGCTGATCCTGCAAACCTCATCCAAGCATTACAAAAATTGCTCAAAGGTACATGCTCATAGAGGCGGCCAAACAAATCAGAACTACTCTCATAATATGATGGATTGTTTTAACACAATGGGTCTGATTTTATAAATCAGATCATAACACGCATACCAATTACTTTATTACAGTATCCTGTATTTTGAGTAAAATGGGTTATTTAGGAGAAAAGTATTTCTGATACTTTACTCGAGAATGTTTTAAAATGTTTCCTTACATTTATAATTTCCTCCAAGAAGCTGATTAACAGTGTTCTTTGTAAACAGTATATTAAATGCAGAGTATTTTCAAAGTGCAAAACTACCTGCAATATCTCTATCACATACAGATTAACAAAAATAACGCGGTGTTTGGCAGTGCAAAGACACGTGCAGTGTTCTAGAGCACCCCATTGTAAAAATTATTTTAAATCAAATCACTTTTCATTTAACAGGCTCTGAAGGCGATTAAAAATAAACCCCCCAAAGTTCCACATCAAGATTTTTTCAAAAAACCAAAACCACAGCATCAGTGCTGTGAACAAACTGATATTATAAATGGAAAACTGTTGTAGAAAATGAAGTAGTAAGATGATCAAAATCATAGCTATTGTCAAAAATGTTTCCTTTCGTAAAGGTACGCAAAGGTCTTAAGTGTTAAGGAATTAAAAGAAAACTTTCATTATTCTGATATTCTAAGGTCTACAAGCTGACCATTTCCTCCTGATCAGTTAGGTGTATTACCTCTGAGACTGGATTTAGTAACCAAACTCTAGATTTACGAATGGTTTTACCTGGAAAGTGTTAAATACAAAATCATGCCTTAGGTTTTTTTTAAACTAGCAGAGAGCTATACATCCAGATAGTGCTTTTTATACATACTCAGGACAACATTCTGAATTGCATAAAAACAAACCTGAAAATAAATCTAAATTGCAAACTGAATTTATTAAGTCACCAAACAAGAAACCTCATTCACAGTATCATTTTATTTTTTTCATTTATAATTCACTTCCCTAAGAACAAAACAAATCTTATTTTCACACATTAGAACAGTTGTTAACATGAACATTGGAGCAAGAAGCTTTAGCATCAGATTTTAACCTTGCCTTGCATTCCTCTTTTTTCTTTAAGTACTACTTTTCACTGATTGAAATTATTTTCTGAGCATTTTGACTTGACACTCAACAGTCTTTCTCCTAAATGTGACTTCTGCTAACCAGCATTAATATACAACTTCATTCAACCAATCGCTCTTTCCACATGAATTCAAAGTCTTCTTTTTAACAGTTATGACAACATATTTGCTGATATTTCTAAAATTTCATTAAGCTTTGCTCAAATAAAAATGGAAGCAAATTGAAATTTAAAAAACTTAATTTTATTAAAGAAAACTCAGTGTGCTTGAATTATCAAAACAAGATTTAACAAAAGCATTTTGTCATTAAAGGCCTACAGTCAATTAGCAAAAGGGTTCTAGTAACCAGACTGCACGTGGTTTTTAGGCATGCAAAAGTGCAGAATGGTGCCTCTGGAAAGCCTGCCAAGCATTTATGCATGTTAGATACCTGACTGCTGCTGGGATTTCACTAGGAATTGGGTGTCCACAATTGGGTTTGTTTTTTTTCTGGGTTTCCCACCCCGCTTCCCCCACCCTTGATGGTTTTTGGGGTGGTTGGTGGTTTTTTTGGTGCCTAATGGTCTCAATTAACTTCATCCATAGCTTTAGATTCTCTTTACAGATCTAACTTCATCCCCTTCAAATTGAATTAAGAGCTACTAGGTCCAATCTTTCACCACCTGTTTTTCAAATGGAAGCTCTCTAATTTTTCAACTTTCAACTCCTAAATTTCAGGTGAATGAATCTAACTCAAACACCATCAAAAGTTCTCTGCTCCTGCAAATAAGGCTAAAAACAAAAATTAAGGCAAAATATTTTCTATGCAACAAAATCTGAAAACATATTTAACAGTAGGTAAATAAATGTCAAAATTAGCTTCACTCTGAAGTCTACAGTTACAGCACCATGACTTTGTTCTTTTTATAAATCTGGCTTCCCTTTTGATTTTGCATTCATTTAGAAAACAGCACTCTCACTAAAAGGTGAGGAAGGCTCATGGATAATTTAAAATTTTAACAGATTACAGCAAGTCTACACATAACACTAGCTGCCTTGAATCCAAATTTAATTATCAAGAGGTTCATTTTTAAAAAGGTATTCAAGTTCCAAATGACTAAACCAGGACGTAATTACCAAATTTTTATCCGCTGTACAGAGATGTATTTTCAAGTAAAAGAATCATATCCTAGAACTACTTGCCAGAGAAACTGAGAATTAAATAGATTACTTTTAAGGCAGAAGTTCAATTATATACCAGGTTAAAAGCCACCACAATATTAACTATAACTAGCTTTTAACAATTTGCATTCATAACTATCAACTCCCATGTTGGCTAGAACTCTACTGATGTTCCAGGAAGCCGAGCTGGAGATACAGTTATCCTTAGAGGCTAAAGCTATGCCAGAGTAAAGTCAACCTACTCTTTACTTTTTCATTATTAAACAAACTGCGCTCATTTATGTTAGTGAGTTATATAAACTATTTAGAAAGAGGAAGTATGAAATATCGACAATGACAAAACTGATTTTAAAAAGCTATCATCAAAAAAGTTAGAATACATATTCAGAGGAATTTCAATGCTTAAAAACAGATTCACATATGTTGATCCAGTTGAAGATTAGTGTATCAAAAAAAGTTAAGAAAATACTTTGTGTTTCAGTTCAACTGCACTTGATTCAAGTACAGCTTGGGGGTTGGCTGATATAAATTAAACATGGTCACTGCCTCAGCAGCCAAAAGTACAGATGTACATGTTCACAGGATAAATAGAAGTCTCTCCTTTTGGGGGGGGCGGGGGCGGGTGGAAGCAGCTATCTCACTCCAATACGAGAGGTCATCCACTCCAAGCCTTGGCATAATCTGAAAGATAAGAGATGTTATACTGGTACTAGTTCTATTCCATCATCTTTAAACATAAAAACAAGTAGAAAACACTTTAAAAACATCTACTTAAAATGAATAAAAAAAGCTGGAATTGGGATTGAAACCTGAACAGAGTAAAAAGTGTTTTAATTTAAGTCTACTTAGGCTTTAGCCACAAGAAGATGGTCAAGCATACTATTTTATTGAAACTTGGCACTCCTTCAATTTTTTTTCTTTGTAAATCTGAAAGACACTATTCTTAACATATTTACTCATAAGCACATGGAGTCAAGTAAGCTTTTCTTTTTCAACAGGTTTCCTATGAAAGACTGCTTACTTGAAAGCTAGACCTTTACTTACTAACACTAAAAGACAAAGGACAGGTTACCCAGACTGAATTGGTTCACAAAAAAGGCAGTGCATCAGGAATTCCAAAATCCTATTACAAAATTAAAAATTTGTTTATATTCAACACCAAGATTGCATGGGATCTAATCTGCTTACTCATTCAACTTGCATCTCTATTTAAAAGTCCTCTATTTCAGAAGACAGGCTTTCCTTTGATTTTCTAGGGATCTAGTTACCTAGTTTATGCCATTTTTAAGCTTTACCTTTGTAAAGTAAATCATGACTTAGCTATCCAAGAAGGCTAGCTTCACTCACATGGGGCTAATCTCTCACGAATCCTGTCAGAACTTCCCAAGGGAGATTCAGCTCAGCAATCTAACTCTGCAAATTTTTTTTTTATGAGTTGGTCTCACTCTTGTCACAGTTTTAAGTATTCTAATGATTCACTTTTTTTTTTTTTTTTTTAATGTAAGAAAGAAGCAGTCTAGGATGGCCAATGTTTCTAAACCACAGTTTGTATTCATTTATTTCTTCCTTCCTCTAAAAGCCAACGTTTGAAGATCTAAGTTAGTACATAAACTGAATACTCAAAAGTGACTTTGGCAAAACTGGTAGGAGTAAAGCAGAGTTAACACAATCCAAAGGTTCAATCAAAAAAAACAGTTTGTTCTCAGTAACACATCCCACCCTAAGGAAGTGAACACTAGCGATCACTCTACAAGACATCTCCATTACTTTAGAAAATACTTCATGCTAGAAACGAAGAAGATGCTCTCACTTCCCAAACACTCAGCTGGATTCACTATTTTTGATGTCACAAGACCACATTATTATAAAGGTTGTACGCACAGATGAAAAAAAACCCTCTAACTATTACACACTAGAAGACTGCTTTAAGAATCAAGACGAAAAATAAGCCCAATTCAAACCATGTAAGCAAGACACTATCCAGCTTGTTACAGGCATCCAAAAATGTCTTTTGATCTTTATACACAACGGATTTAAGGAAAGCTCAGCTTTCCGTTTTACTAATTGCTGGCATAAGGTATATAAATTTCAAAATTAGTTACATCAGCCAGATACAAACAAAAGGTTTAATATTGGCAACAATTTTGTCTTATGCCAGATCTAAGTACGTTTTCATCAAAATTATGTTTGAATGCTTATCAAAAAACCCAACCAACCAAAACAAACCCCAACACCACCCCAACCTGCCCCACCTGAGAAGCTTATGGTAGATCAGAATGCAAAGGAAGAAGACAGTAACTACACAAAGACACACAAAATGAGAGGGCAGCGCACAGAGAGAAAACAAATTATGCCAACAGCTACATATTTGGCTGGTGCGGGGGGTGCTGGGTTTTGTTTGGAGGGGGGGTTGTGTTGCTTGGGTTTTTTAAAACAGTAAGCTGAAAGTCTTTCATAAAATTTTGGAGTTTGTGTTATGAAAAAAAATCCACAAGGTTCAATAAAGAAGAAGAAAAATTCAGTATGTCCCTCTGACTGCAAAGAACAGAAAATATGTTCTTTCAGGAAATCTACATTGGTGTCAATAGGCTTCTAAATCAGTATTCTCATGTACCAAATATTGCTACACTAAGCAGTAAGCATTTACCCTTCTCCTGTCAAAGCACAACAGGACTGAATGTGCCACGGGTGATCCTTTATGGAGCTCAGGGTGAGGTATGTAGATATCTCAGCAGCTGTCATGCAACCTTTCATGTCCTGCTTGTTCGCAAAGATGAGAACTGCAGCTTTCCGTAAATCCTAGAAGTAATTTAGAGTATTCATAACAGTTATTTTAAAGAACTAAAAGGCTATTGCATCAACTGAATTTCTTGAAAGAACTGTATTCAAGCTTATCTACAATTACACAGCAGCAAGGAGTTTTAACAAGCTTACTGCTTTAAAAATTAATTACACTAAGACTGAAGAAATGAATTTATTCAGAATCATTCTCTACCACACAGAATCAAATTATAATGCATTATAAAACTATCCTTCTGGTGTTGACCACATGTTCATATGTTAACTAATAAAAGTCTTGTTAAAATATATTTCATAAAGCTCCAAACCATCCAGCCAGCAGAATTATTACTGGATAAACATTTGAAAAACTACACTAGATACTATTCAAATGGAAAAGCCTGCTAGATATTATTCCCTTGAAATTACTTTACAATTTCATTAAACAACTTCTGCAGTGACTAAAGCAGTAACAATTTAAGAAAGCTATCTAAATTCTTTTAAGTTTTATCCTATTGTTCCAAAAAGGGAGCTCTAATAATCCTGCAGCAGCTTTAGTAAAACTAGAAACTAATAAAAAGTTGCTTTGTATCTGTATGGAAATTAAGATACCACACAGCAATGAGACAAGAACTGGGACGTATGGGTTTAGGAGTGCAGATGGGTAGACAAATGCAACACTCAGGAAGCTGTCAGTTGTGAATAAAAGTGTTCAACACATTTCAGTGTATTAAATTTTGAGACTATTTCTCCATCAAGAGTGGAAAAAAAAACCAAACCTTTATGGTCCAAAGTTGAAAATTCACTCCTACAAGTAGTCCAGTCTAGGCCTACCAACTGTTTTCAAGAGATGGTATATCACAATCTCATAAGAGCTTATAACACTGGAAACTAATAAACTACATGGGAAAACTTCACCACTAAAAGTCATCTTTCCACCTTTTTTGTTAGTGTATTTGCTCCTTACTACCAGATCCAAACTACATTAACTGTAAAGTAAAAACTGACTCATTTCTCTCAGAGAAATGAACTCAACAGAATTACTTGCATTGTACTAAATCCTTTTCCTTCAAAAGCGAAGGAAGATATTTAGATTTAAAACAACCCTGTTTTAGCTTGAGAGTGATCACAGAAGGTTTTAATGTACTTTACCTAATCCAATGTAGATGTTAATCTAGGATCTTTGAGGGAGTTGACCCAATGTTGAACAGTCCTCAATACAACATATAATAATAAAACTACAAACAAAACAATTCAGAAGGAAATGGAACTGAAATTCATTTATCCATAGTATTATATATGCTCCTTAATTTTAAGGAGCACGATTAAAATAAACAAGAAAGAGAAATGGAATTGCCTATTTTCTACAATAAAAATTAAAAAAAAAAAGTTTCTTGAAATTTTAACCATTGAACTGAAAGAAGAGAGTTAGTGGTGGAAACAGTAACATCCAGTCACATTAATATGAAGGTTAAGATATTTTACAAGTTCAACATTTGCAAAATAAAAGTGATTTGATTACAATCAAGCACTTACTATTAGAAGAGTGCTTCATAATAATTTTCCTGTTTTTTAAAATTTACATGGTTTTAAAATGTGACCAACATGCATGCACATTTAGGCTCAGAAATTTTTTTGTGATGGTATAATTTTTGTTAACGTAGGAAGAATATAATGTTATATGAATGTTCACAACAAAAGAAAGCTATTATCCCAACTCCCCACCATACCTCATGAGCCAGCATTCTATAAAGTTCTTCTTTTGTAATAGAAAGTCGCTCTCTATCAATGCTGTCAACAACAAGAATGATGAACTAGGGGAAAAACAATAGTACAGTATGTAAGTACAAAGTATAAATTACAGAAAGCATGTTTTCAAGAGACAACTACCACAAGTTTTCCTATTAAGAGAGACATAGACTTTCAGAGCACACTAGAAAACAGAAAAGAGGTTTATTGTCACAGTCTCTTGCTAGAGCCCTGGGAATCATACATGAAGATTATAGTTTAAAAAAAAAAAGATTGCACTTGTACATTTGAGCACTGCTCTTAAGATCTACTTCCATGCACTATGGTTAAACCTCCTTGGCGGATTTTCAGGCCCTACATCATAAGCAAAATGGTGATGTAGGTACCAAAAGCACCTACAGATAGTGGATTACATTTAAAATGTGGATAACAAACTTGCTACATAGTTATCAATGAAAACAGTTATTACTGTCCACAACTACTTGCATGCTCAGAAAACTGTAAAACTGAAATTGAAATTCCCTATTTTGACAGATGCATTTTTAGCAATTCAGCGTCATCTCACTTACAAGGCTTAAGAAATGTTATTTCAATGTAGTACATCAGACCTTAGAAAGCTACGTACCTGCATTATGTTGTTGCACAACACCTTAACATTTGCAAAGCGCCTGTGCAGTTGGCCTCTCACTTATAACTTTGCACACTCCTACCTAGGCACTTGGAGATGGCTATAGCAGTGATTTTGCCCTTACTGTTCCTGCCAGGCACATAATTCTCATGGCCATGCACCTGTGAATCTTGAGACACTGCTAGGTCTGGTATATCAGATCTCTCATGGGAAGCAATTGTCACTGGTATGAAAATTACTCTCTTTTACCCCACTCTTTCTGCCCCTTGTTTTGTACCTTCTATTTTATAGCCTTACACTAGAGAGGAAAAAGACATGGCATTATGTAGTAGGTAATACTCAAGTAAATGCTTGTAAGCATTACACAATAGTATGTGTACACAAACCATAACAACTGATCAGTGTTCAACACTTGTCCTGCTCAGAGTGTGCTCCAAGCAGTGCTAACAGCATCACAGGTGGGAAGAATGAGTAGGGAGATCAAGCACGTTCTGATGAAAATTATACAGATACTATTAAAAAAAAAAAAAAAAAAGAATTACAGGGAACATATACTACACTGGAGAGGAAACCAAGGAGATGACATTCATCTGAGAGACTCCATTACTTCTCTGCCCAGATGGGTATACTTTTCCATCCCTTTTCTTTTACTGTAACTCTTTTTGTTTGCCCCCACCCCTGATAACTTAACCATGAGAGCTCCCTCTCCTTTCCTCTCCCCCAAATTTTGTGTCTGTGAACCTGTCTCAACATACTTTCTGTAAGAATATGATCTGACTCTTAAAACAGAATTGCACAATTAGCCATATTAAGTTGAAGCTAATTAGGACAGGTAGCACTGAAAAGCTTATTTGTGGCATTTCTACATCACTCCAAAGATTTTGTTTCAATTGCTTCAATTTACAGATAAGGAAAGAGAGGAAAGAGAGAGAGCAACAAAAAAGGAGGATTAGAAGTCACTGCTATAATTCTCCAACATATTCTCCAAATCACTTTGCCTTATAAAATTAAGGAGATTGATTATCCATTGAAAATGACCACAAAGTATGGAAAAGTAAGCCAATTTAATTCTGCTGTGACTTTGAGATGTCTAGCAGATGAGGAATAGTAAAGGAATTATTCATATCAGGGAGGCTAGGATTAGCATACTAAACAGATCTCTTTTCTTCCTCAACTGTTTCCAGCAGACAAAGCTCCTAAGTAAAGCGAAAGTTCTTCTTTCCAAGTGCTAGAAAGCACTGGATTTCAAACACTTATTAGCCAGAACATGATAAAGAACATCCCACAAGCATCAAAAAAAGAACTAACACATGCATCTCCCCGAATTCCAAAATCAAAGACTCTCAATGGACAAATGTCAAGAACTTATTGTTATTGTCCAGATAATGCTGGCAGACGTCTCTTCACCCTCATGTGTATATGTCTTAAATGTAGCCATATTTTTCTAGACAAAATTAAAAATTAGTTTAAAATACTAGAGATGAAGGTTGAGATGTCATCACCAGGCTCTCAGTAGATAAAAAGTTTCTGAACATCTGAGGTGGATCACTCTAATCTCCCCTCTCTCAAAGTGGGCATAGGGCAGAAAACCTCACTTTACAGGAGGATGGAATGTTTATATAATGAGTAATATCTACAAGTGATCTCTGCTTTTTGTAGAAATGGTAGGAAACTAAGTCTAAAAATCTTTTACATCAATGTAGAAATCTCAAAGTGAGGCTACAGAGATCTTACATGCATGTTGTGTTGATAACCTCTTGGCATCGAAAAGACTAGCATAAAGAACAACCCCCCCAAAAGACAACTGTTGCTGAGTTTTACTCCAACCTTTCCAGCAATGGTAGCTTTACCAGTACCTCATGAGTACTGCACTGAAAGACTTCCCTTTATCCTTTGGATAAAAGCCAAAAGCTGATTAGCTTTTTAAATACTGCCGCCTAGAGAAAGTTTAATTCCTCACCCTTAATTATCATCACCTCAAAAACATTTCAGACTAGATATATAGAAGTTAGGTTAACCACTGCAAATCCTCACTGGATTTGCAAAGTACATTGCAAAATTTTCTTTTTAATCTACTTGAAAAAACATGCAAGAACTCTATTTGATCTGAAATGTATTTTGATATCATTTGATTGTCTAGGGAAAAAAAAAATAAAAATATCTAACTTCACAGTTTATACCACAGATCAAACAACACTAGTGTAAAGTAGACAGGAAAAATACTTCTAATATTACCAGAAGATTGGCTGCATACCAGAGACACCTTACAATTTTGGGGTTTGCTCTTCCTCAAAAAGACTTAAAACCAACACAGCTGCAATCTTTATAATAATCTACCTATATTCTTAATAAATAGATACAATTTCAAACTTATTGAATTTGCAGATTTCAAAGCAGCTTCTCATACCTCTGTGTTTGAATAATAGGTATTCCACGATGACCGTAATGATTCTTGTCCTCCAATATCCCACATTAAGAAATGAGTGTTTTTCACCACTATTTCTTCTACATTGCTTCCTATGGTTGGAGAAGTATGAACCACTTCATTCATTAAGCTGAAGGAAACAACATCACACCTTAAAGACCAGCCAGTAAAATCCACAAGGCTTGTCACAGCTCAATTAAAACGAATTTGTTGTAGAAAACGTAAATATGTGTAACTGATAAAAAAAGACTTTAAAACTAGGCATATTTCAAAAAGCTATACATTTGAATATTCAATAACAGTTCTTCAGTAAAAAGATTAGTTCAATCTGAATTTTGACTAAAAAATGTGGTTGATTAAGTTCTAGTGTGCTTTTGTAGCACAGACTATAGACATGCTTGAAGACATCAGCAACAAAAAACAAGCACATAAAAGGTTTATAACAAATGGATAAGCATCTGTGTTTTAAGATTCTTCTCTTTTTAAAGGACACTCTTTAACAGACACTTAAAATGCACTTCTTTCAAAGTAGAAGCTGCTATTCTAAAGAACCCAAACAAGAGGAACACTAAACTGTGCAAAATATAACTCAAAATATAATTTTATCAGAGCACTCAACTTAGTAACTCAATACTAAAACAAATTCCAAAGGATTAATTGTTTACATAGCTAAAAATTTCTCCATTCTACCTTTGAGCTTTGACAAAAGTGCTCAGGAAAAAGGTTTTTTGGAAAATACCCTCTGGTGTCTTTGTATCCAAATATACGCATAGTAATTTGGCTACACCCTCCTCCTTTTCCACAATTACAATAGTAATTATGTTACTGCCAATATTCTTGAATTTATCATAGATATTTTTGTAATGCTGGCAAGATTTGGGTGCAGTGATGCTATTGAAAATGCTTAAGGTAGGACCTAGGCAAGATGAAATACTATTTTGAGGAATCCTCCATCATGAATTTTAGACACTGGAATCAGGAAACATTTGGAAACATTTATGGATTTTTTGCAGATTGGCTAGAATTTCCATTAATTTAAAAATCACTTTTTCTCTGCAGTTCTTGGTGACAGGATTATTTCTATGCTTACAAATAAAGCTAGGCTTTCATGGCAAAAGAATTTGCAGTTCACTTTGTGCTTGTACGTACAATTTTTTTATTCAGTTTACAGTTCCACTTCAAAACATGGCAGTTCCTTCACTTATCCTTTAAACATTTACTCTGTTTAGAACAACTAACACAATTAATGTACAAACTGTGATCTAGACTCTCAGAGATTCTGTCAGGTTGCAAAGCTGAATTTTCAATGATTAAACAGTGACAAATACTAAAATGTAAACAGAAAAACAAAATAGCTCATATACTTACAATTGGTAAAGAATAGTAGTCTTTCCAGCATTATCAAGTCCCACTATGATTACTTTGTGCTCTGCATATACACAAAAAAGACAAGAATAAGTTAGTGGAAACAGCAGTAATTATAATTCTGGCTAATCACTTTTCCTTACTGAAGAAAGCAACTACTTGTTTGTCTTATTTCAATAGCTTACACAGAATACTGGTGACTTCAGGGCAGGAAAAAAAAAAAAAAAAAAGAAAAAAATCCACAAAGCCTCATCTTCTTTTAAGACTACAGTCTCAGGAAAAGTCAGTATTGGAAGTCTTCATAAAGGAATAGTTACTAACATGATCACTTCATTAAAAAAACAATCTAGTTTTAGAAATAAAAGTACAATGAAAAAATATAACTCATAGCAGTGTATCATAAGAATATCACCAAACATCCAAAGACTGCATAAAATATTAGCCTAACATTCAAGGCTCAATAATAAACACTTGTTAAGCGACCACCATCGTTCGCACAGTAAAAGCCAAGAGGAAGTTGTACTTTGAATAGATCACAAATTCCAACGTTGCAATTTCTGAACGGAAAAGTCACATAATAGTCGAGGTTGGAAGACACTTCTGGAGGTCATCTGGTCCAACTCCCTTGCTCAACCAGGACCACCCAGAGTCAGTTGCCCAGAACCATGCCCAGATGGAGTATCTGCAAGGATGGAGATTCCACAGTCTACCTGGCCAGCCTCTGCCAGTGCTCAGTGACCCCCACAGTAAAAAAAGTGTTTTCTGATGTTCAGAGTGAACCTCCTGTGTTTCAGTGTGCCCATTGCTTCTGGTCCTGTCACTGGGCACCACCAAGACAAGTCTGGCTCTGCTCTTTTTGCACCCTCCTTTCAGATGTTTATATACAGTAACAAGATCTCCCTTGAACCTTCTCTTCTCCAGGCTGAACAGTCCCAGCTCTCAGCCTTTCCTCATAGGGGAGATGCTCCAGTCCCTTCATCATCTTCATGACCCTTCGCTGGACTCTCTCTAGTATGTCAATGTCTTTCCTGTACTGGGAAGCCCAGAACTGGACACAGCATTGCAGCTGTGGCCTCACCAGCGCTCAGTAGAAGGGGAAGATCACCTCCCTCAACCTGCTGGGTAGTCCAGCTTATAGAACAGTGATCTCCAACTGCTGCAATGTTATTCTTCCAAGCACAGGGGAAACAAAACCAAACCCAAACAAAACCAACAAAGCCCCCCGTAACTTAAATGCTTCTTTGTACATAATACTTCTTAGAATTTCAAATCCAGCAGCACAGTCAATTAGAATGGTGGTTCTTTTGATACATGTGCGAATCTAGAAGATGCTGATCCACTTATTGATGAAAAAGCAAATCACTTGAATTTACAAATAGATACTAGAAGTAAAACTTGCATCAAAACAAACAAACAAAAATCTGTGAACAGGTTCACTTTTGAAGAGGTAATATTTAAAATTCTAGGGCACTTATTCCAAAGCAAAACATGGATCACAGCTTACAGATTTATTCTAAAACACCACATTCAATCTACAAGACCCATAACAAATTACTAGAAGGTCAGAAGATCTATCATAAACATCAAATTGGTGGGGTTTTGCCCGCAAGTGAATGGTTTAAGGAAGAATTAAACTGTTTTGTTCTGTTGGGGTTTTTTTAAGTCTACTTATATGTAACAACCTAGGTCTTTTCATACTGAAAGTGATTTTAATGAAACAATCTCTTTGCTATGTGCTGCGGCCCTAACAAATGTTGAAATATATTTCCTTGTAACAGTTCCCCTCCTACTGTATCCTGCCAACACATATTAAGGAAAAAACTTTTCCTGGCCTTAAATCCATTAACACTTTTAGCCCCATAAGCAGGAGCATCAGTAATTAATAACATTTCCCAATACATAAATGATATGAAATCCTCTCTGCTTTCAACTCTAATAAACTGTGCCACATAGCTAGACTGTCCATCTCTTCTTCAAATTCAGTTAAGTTTAAAGGACTTTCAAAGCTCAAACACAAAAATACCCTTCTGCTGTTTTCAAAACAGTCATGTTGTCAACCATTGCCTGGAAGAAGATGACTCTACTGTTGCAAGATTCTGTTTGAGTTATTTTCAAGGAGCCAATGAAAAGGAATTCCAGTCAGGCATTACATCGCTCTTTCCCACGTTCACATCATTATACAAAGTCTTACTTAGGAACTAATGAGAAAAGCGTTGGATGAAACGGTATCATGCTACTTAAAGTAATGAAAAAAAAAAGATGTCCATTGAGGTGACTGTTTGTGAAAGCCACTGAAGCGTGAATGGTTCAACACTAATTCGGAAAAAAAGGCATAGCTTATCCGTGTTACTCAGTGAAATGATATTGTATACAGTAACTGAATAAGCATAAACAAGAAAGTCACACAAGTGTTAATTAACGATTTGGGGATGAAAATAATAAGATGAAAGCATCAGTATCTCATACAAATACCAGTTTCCACCTTTTATTAACGGCAGTTGCTTTCAGAACTGTCATCTATGGCAACTTACAAACATATTCAAAAGTTGAATTTCTGTCTAGTTTGGTTAGATTACAGACTTTCGACTTGTATATGTGCATTAGAGGAAAAACACGTGAACTTAAAAACTGTCAAACTAAGAACAAAATTTTAGCAAGATGAGCACTTGTTTACAAGGGCAACTAGTAGAAAATAGATGCTACATTTAAGAGAAAGGGCAATTAAGGAGTAAACCATAGGCAGTGATTTATGCCCATATTTGTGTTCTGTACTTATGGACTAACCCAAGTTTCATCCTTTCACTGGCTGGTATTCAAACTCAAGTTTGGGTTGTATTCATGAATAACTTCCCAGTCCACCATGTTCTTGGCAAAGGAAGAAGAAAATCCATAACAAGATTTGCCAGAGCAGAGTCTTTATAAATCAGGTAGAAAGAGGGGAAAAAATAAGCAGAAAAAGTAGGCATGCAGGGGAAAAAAGGTTTAAAAGAATCCAAAGAATTCTGTTATATCAACCATTCCTGCCAGATTGTTTAAAAAAAAAAAAAAAAAAAAGTTAAAAAAAAAACAACAAAAACCCACAAAAAAACAGTATCAAAATGTATCTGGCAGTCTAGTATTACAAAATAACAGGATAGTGAAGACTATCTTCTTGCAGATGTTAGAAGGAAGACATAACATGCTCTTTTTTTCATTTACTCGTCTGTATTTCTCTGTGGTAAAAGGACCCAAAACTGAATATTCAGTTCTCACAACTTTTCTAATTTGCAAAAATTAAAAAAAAAAATAATTCTATTTTAATGATAAGCAAGGCTCTTCCAACAGATTTGAAAGAAGAAATGAATAATGGAAAGGGTACAGATACTTTTCAGGCTGTGAAACACAAACCCCACATCTAGTTCCGAATAATAACCTTGGAGGCTTCAAGGTTGAAGGCAGAATGCAGACAGAGGTTTGCTAAAGAGGAGGCAGAAGGAATAACATTTTACTAAAGCCCAAAGACATTTCAATACAAGGATTCATTCTGCACACTAAAAGCTACCTTAGGAGTCTTTTAAACACAAAAGAACTGCTTAAATACATCTTGTATTTCCAGACTTGATTACAAGAAAGTAGAGAAACTGTCAACAGCCTTTAGTAGTCACTGAAATCAAAATTCTTTTGGTTTTCCAGATAATGGTTTCTGCTAACCTGACTGTACAGTCTAGGAACTGTCAGCAAGCCTAAGCGAAGTAAAATGTGGAGTTGCAGAAGTTCAACCTTGACTTAAACCTTACCATTATTTTTCTTACAGCAGTTTTTTAACATCTATAGTATTTATTCAGAGCAACCTAGAAGACTTTGAATGACTACCATTCAAAAAAATTAAACAGATTTGTGAACTTCTTAAGGAAGTGTATCAGCCACACATTCATAAAGGAATAAGGTATTGACAACTGTCAGCTGCCTTTATCAGGGTTGCTGACATCCACTTCTGTTTTTTCCTTGTAGATTCATTAACAGTAATCTTGATAGTATTGATGGAATGATAAGTCAAGTAAGTTTTATTCAGCTATGTATTAACACAGGCAGTAAGTTCGTTGCTCCACCATTTATTCATATTACTACATGTTGCTTAGAAGACTGCCATTTGAGTACTGAATCATAGCTTAAGCTGGTCATTTTTGAAATCTAGGGGGGGTTTTTAAACATAGTTTTAAAAGTTATTTTCAAAATAAGTGTAAATTCAGTCTGAACTTATAACACTTTATACCTAGACTTTAAATGGCTGCAGGGCTCAGTATGTTAAATAAAAACAGTACTTGGGCAATGTCTTTTGTCAGTTTCAAAAATAAGGAAAAAGAATCAGGAAGCCATCAGTAAGTCACCTAGAAAAAAGGCAAAAGTCTATTTTTAAGCCAATTGTTTCTCTTATAAAGTATCTCTATCTCAGTTTGCATCGTTCAATTACTACTCAAGAAAGAGCCAATACACATTGAGAGCTGAAAGACACAGAAATGCTCATTGTCCTCCCTCCTTCAGGCTTTAACCTCTTCACTGAAAAGGCACAGAGACCAGAAAACAAGAAGATTAAATAAGGCCCTGGAACAATTTTGACCCCTACCACACAAACAAGAACAGCCACTGTTTAAAGACTACTGTCAAACTCAAATGAAATGAAGCCTTCCAAACATATCCACAGGACTAAATAGATATTCCCTGACAGACTGTGCTCAGGGCAGAGACTGTTAGCCTTCCTTTCTTTCATTAGTCATTGACTCACAGATCAGCACAGGCATCACCCAGTTCCCTTAAACTGCTCTGCACTGCAGCTCTTCTTTCCATTGCAATGGAAAAGCAAGTGCATTCTGCCAGGGGAGCAGAGAAAAGAGCTACAAGTTCCTATCACAGGTCAAAGCCACACAACACTATTTTAACTGTTGCATTTTCCACCATATGAGCCAATCCGGGTTTGCCAAAACGGGCAATATAAAACTATAATCAAAATACTCTAATACAAAAGCGGGACTCCGCTTCAGTCTCCACTCTCCAGCATCACAACTAAAAACAGATACGAAGCTTTAACAGCTATAGACACCCACGAGCAAGCTCTGCAAGGAGAAACTGTACCAACAGCACACAGCGGATACTGCAGAAAGAAATGACGGGTGCTCATAGTGGGTGACTCCCTGTTAAGGGGCAGAGAGGTGCCCATCTGACAGGGAGGAGCCAGGTGAGGTGTGCTGCCTTCCGGGACCCAGAGTCCAAGACATTGCCGGGAGGCTGCCACAACTTGTCAAGAGTACAGACTGTTATCCACTGCTGCTCTTTCATGTGGGTGCCAATGACGCTGCAAACCAGAACCCGGGCAGAATCAAGAAAGACTATAAAGCCCTGGGGGTGCAAGTGAAAAATATTGGTGCCCAGGTTACCTTTTCCTCCATTTTACCAGTCAGAGGAAAGGGAGCAGCCAGAAATAGACGTATAAGGCAAATCAACTTCTAGCTTTGCGACTGGTGCCATCGTGAGCATTTTGGCTTTTATGACAACAGGACATTGTTTGATGACTATAACCTATTAGAGAGAGATGGAATCCACCTGTCGAGAAGAGGTAAGGGAATCTCTGGCAGCAGGCTGGCCAACTTGGTGAGGCGGGCTTTAAACTGAAGGACTCAGGGGGTGAGGTCCAAAGGGGCAATGCTCAAGCCATCACATCCAACAGGC
>NW_009627054.1:70748-70966 GCF_000690535.1 Cariama cristata
TCTACAGAGAGCTAAAAATAGCCTCACAATCACACGCCCTAGTTCTCATGGGGGACTTCAACCACCCTGATATCTGCTGGAAAGACAACGCAGCCAGGCACACAACAGTCCAAGAGGTTCCCGCAGAGCACTGATGATAACTTTTTGACGCAGGTAGTGGAGGAGCCAAAAAGAGGTGTTGTGCTGGACCTTGTACTAATGAACAAAGAGGGACTGGT
>NW_009627055.1:0-8430 GCF_000690535.1 Cariama cristata
CTGAGCCCTGGGGAACACCACTTGCGACTGGTCACCAACTCGATTCAACTCCATTCACCACCACTCTTTGGACCCTGCCATCGGGACAGTTTTTTACCCAGTGAAGAGCATGCCCATCCAAGCCATAAGCAGTCAGCTTCTCCAGGAGAATGCTGTGGGCTGGGCCTTGCCTTTGAGTTCTTGGCACCTCAGGCACCTCCCTAAGTTCCCCAGGGTTTCCCTCACCCACCTAGTCCAAATTATGCCATCATCTACACTTGTGCCCACCACGTGATCCTTGAATCCTGAAAACTTCAGCCTACTCACTCTCTCTGGCCACTTGCTTGGCGGAGCAGAAGGTGAGAATTCCCACAGACATCTATTTTTCTACAGAAATTGCACTCCTAGCTGACAACCTCCTGTTTATATCGGTGGTGGATCTCCTTTAGATGAAAGGTAAAAAGGGCTGCTCTGCCAAGACAGAAAATAACCCAACAAACCAGCTTTGGCTGCTTATTGAATAGTTTCACTTAAAAGTGTTGTAACCGTGTGGTGTCCCAGCACCAGAACACGCCAGTAGGACATGATGGGACATGTTTGCCCTGTTTTATGCCTTATATTCTTCAACCCCAATGAGGATGCAGACCTGATGCTTTTAATTCCAAGGTGCCAGCTGCAGGCCAGGTTAAAAAGAGGTTTTGAAGGGTTTTGCTCACGTTCTAATGCATCAGTGATAATTCTGGGCTGCACTTTGGAGATTCAGGGGTATATATTTTTAAGGCCCAATGGAATTTAAAAAAGAATCCACCCTTTCCAATGAATATGAAAAATATGGTGAAGCCCCCGAAATGCAAGCATTTCTTCTTGTGTTAGGAAACCAGTTGTTTTCAGGTCAAAATTGACACTGTAATCGATTCCATGCTAAACTGTAGCATGGAGGGCCAAGTCATACTTTGATTGTTAATCTGACACTGATAGTGTCTGGGTGCTCCTGGGGCGAGGGGGGGGAAAGTGCTGTTCCTTGAACTTGACAACTTTAAAAACGGTACTCTCACTCCTTAAACACAGAAGTCTTCATGTCATTTCAAGTGCTGCGGGATGTCCCAGACGGCCGACTGCTTCTACTCCAGAAGACTGTCAGTCCCCGATAGATCCTGCATCAATGTCAGCCAGTCCCTGGCAAATATATTATGTATCCTTGGGCATCTTACATGACAGGCACTGAAATGAGGCAACTCTGTCCTGAGAGCAAAACCTTCCCTTGGGAGAACTTTCCTTGCTCAGAATCCTAAGGAAGCTCCAATGTTAGAACTAAACCCTGAAATGTTAAAAGATCACGTAACTAGCCCCTAGAATAGCCTGCCCAGAGATATGTTATGATACAAATACAAGTAATAAACTTACTAGAAGAGTTAATAGATGTCGTTTACAGCAGGGCATAATGGGGAAAAAAGAACAGTCACTCTGGGACCTCCCCACTAGGGCAATTCCTTGCCCTTGTCTCAGTGCCTTAGGTGAAGGCCAGTTAGATGGCAATGAATGAAGGTAAACGGAAACGACATACCCCTTGCTTCATGATTTCCTGGGCACAGTAAAGGGTACTATTGAATGTGTCTTGCTAACCTGGGCAGAAAAGAAGATGCTGACTTTGTAGGCAGGTACCAGTTCATCTGGCTGGTGAACCAAGCTGCCTCCTCGTTTTCTTTGATCCACTGCAGGGCTCACATGGAAAAGCATATGCAAGCCTGCTGGTTTGGCTGAGCTGGACTTATCCTTCCCTATCAGCAAAAAAAATGAAATAATACTCTGGGAAAGCAAAGTGATAACACAGCTGTACATTTTTCTGATGACAGGCTTTGCATGCCCTCAGGACACCACCATGTTGTCCCAAAAGTGAGGTTCATTCACCTGGTGTGCAATACGCCAGTATACACACAGAGCAGAGGTATTTTATTCCATGTCTGTACAGAGATGGATGCTAGGTGATACTTCCACAAAGCTAACATACCTGTGAAAATCACATGGCAGCTCTTATACAAGATAGAAACAAAGAAGAAACTACCCAAAAGCAAATGATTGGTTGCCTGTGATCACATTGACAAAAAAATCATCTGTGCATGTCTCATTGCCTAATTACTTCATTATACTAAGGTGGTCCTAAATTTGCATCTAAAATTTCCTCCTAGGGATGTTTTTTAGCATTACAAGAAGATTATAATGAGCTACGTTCATCTAAAGGACAAAATTTTGCAAGTTTCTGGGCTCCAACCATCCAAGACCGGCTTAGAGATCAATCTCTTCTTATCTCATTGTTTTGGTTTTACTTTATCATATTCTGCACTTCTCAGTGGCACTCCAGTCACCAGACCTTGCATGGCTCACTGTTCTCACTCAGTGGAAAATTCCATTTTTTACAGTGTATCAACCACCTCTCGCACTCTCCCATTCCTGTGGGACAGATTTTCTTTCTTTCCTACTGAGTTCCCCTGACTGTACTCCTACAGACACTATTTCCAGTGAGATTCCTCCCAGTCTGCAGGAGCTAGGGCACAGTTTGGAGCTAACTTGGGCGGAAAGAATGGAAAATGAGTCCAGATTGTCCTTAGGAAATCCAAGCCACTTCCTTTTCATTTCTGCCACCAGGGCCAGGTTGCAGCAGCCGTGAGCCCACTGTTTCTCTGGAAGATGGCAGTCAGAGAACCCTCTCCAATAGCACAGCCTGTGTCCTCTCCTTGCACTCCAACTCTTTGCAACAGATGACTTTGTGTTGCCTATGATCAATTTACTTATGTCCCATCCTACCCTTGCAAGGGCTTTGGAGGTAGCTCTAGCACCCCATATTCATGTTGCCTAAAGTGAACAGTCTCCTTGAGATGACCTTTTGGCAATATAGCAAGGTGTTCTGGTTCAGCTATGCAGCCCTAACTCAGCTGGCCTTCTGGGTCATTTGTCTGTGCCAAGTTCAGGAGGATAAAGGGATAAAAATATATTTAAACCTACCCCATTCACCACTCTGAAACAACATAGCCAGGAAAGATGCTGTTTGGAGCTTGGCCTAAATTAGTGGTTTTCAGGGAGGTGAAAATAACTCAATGCTAAGGTAAAATTTAAAAAGCATTTCTCCTGAGGTTCCTTTTAGAAACTTCCTTCTCACCTGGCCTGGCATTCCTATAAGCTTCATCCCCAGGGCTCTTAAGTGGCTGCCTCTAGACCTCAGCTTGCTGACCCAGAGAGAACACTGAATTCAGCAGGTTACACTAAATGTAAGCTGTCTGAATCTGGACCTGTCAGGATCACCACCTGCTTCAAACACATTTTTGCTCATGCTCTTACTAAAGCAGAACCAAGAGCTGGGGACAAATCCAGATGAAAAATCCTAAATGTAGGGGTGTTTGGATTCCTTTTCCTTCTGAATTAGGTGGCAGTTCCTCATTGCACTGCACCATACAGGAGGCATATAGAATCATAGAATCATAGAATCATTATGTCTGGAGTTTTCCATTTTCTACTCCAAAGATTCAGACCTTGCCCCATCCTCTACCAGGTGAGGGCCTTGCTCAGCACATCTTCACATTACAGACATCTAGAGCACAGACAGGCATAGAAGAATGATTTGCATTTTTCCCTTTAATTCACCCAATGCGCAAACCAGGAGAGCAGGGGAATAGCTGCAAACACCTTGTGTCTGAAACTTCAGTGACAGGAGGCTGAGAAAGACCTTACCAGATAAAGGAAAGAAAAAAGAGGTTTGATTTCTTGTGCAGAAGATTTCAAGGCAAGGAGGGAAAGCCTGCTAAAGTACTGAGGCACTGGGACAGCATGCGACAGGCCGAAGCCATGGTTTTCTGACAGCCATGGCTTGGCTGAATGAGTCCAGCCGGATAACTCACGAGGGAGTAAAAAGTAAGTTGTAGGGTGACCTTAGAAAGGAGCTCCCAAGGGTAGGGAAAAAAATAGAAGGAACAGACTGAAAGTTTCTCCTCTTCCAAGGTTTCTTTGCATTTATAGAAATCTTAGCTGGTGTGTAAGGAGAAGAACTTCCAAAAGAAACTGAAACCCAGAAGGAAATCAAGGGAAAAGAGAACCATATTTCCTTCTAAAAAGAGTCAATCAGTGGGTTGTTCCCAGCAGCATAAATTAGCTATTGTGGAGTTCTGCCATGCCATGTCAGACTGCTTCCAGGACAGAAGAGGCTCACACAAACCTAGTTCATGTACACATATCTCTGCAAACCTGGAATCTGCCATGTAGGTATGGGGTACAGACATCTGTGGGTATGCAGTGTAGGTGTGGGGTACAGACAGTGATGTCCTTGAAGGGTAGAAGAATACTATTAAGCATCAGTTAAATATTTTTGTTCATGCAAAGTCTTTAAGATCTGGAGAGAGAAAGGCTGTGGTCCACCACTATGTAGATGATGTGCCAAGAAATGGATTCATTTACCAAAAATAGCACTGAGAAGAGCCTTTATGACCACAGAAAAAAAAAAAAAAATCTGGAGTGTGAAAATGCTAACCTTATTCTTCAATTTGGGGAACAAAGGCATATCCGGAAGCAGAAGTCAAATATTGGGTTGTGAATCTAATCAGAGGCTGTTTTCCTTGTTAGCTCTCACAGACTCCTTACAAATAATCGGTGGACCCTCAGCTAGTCATGGACCTCAGAATGAAAACCATTAATTTTAACAAAACACGTTACTTGGTAAACTGTTTGGGGTTAAATGTAATAGCTTTTGACAAAAGGAGGTCAGACTCTGTAGTTCAACAGCCCTTGCTGACCCAGGGACCTGTGAACATGTTGGTGAACGTGGAGTATGAGCCCCTTGTTCTGCTCTGCTTGAGAGTCCCAGTGTCACACCAGCACTGCACCCTCCAGCTGGATCTCTGCGTGGAGGCGTAGCCCATTTCCAGCTTAATTAGAGAGTGATGTATCTGCCCAGACACTGTTGGAAAGGAATGACTGGCTCCTTTGTGTATGCATTTTCCACATGCTTCTCCTACATGTTGGGTGTGTCTGGTTTGTAAAATCCCATGCGGCTTGAGCAAAATTACAGCGTAAGTATTTCAGCAGAAGTACAGCAATACCCACTGACATGTTTTAGCGAGGGACAGCCTTGTAGATACAGGAGAGAGGTGTGGGAAACAAAGAAAAGCTTAAAGTCAGGAAGTGTAAACTGGAAGCAAGTGAAAGGGGGTGACTCACATCAGGAGACAGCCACAAAATAACACCACGCAAGATGAAAGAGAGAAAATAATGAAGAATATCCAGGCGGAGCTGCCAGTCACAGGTGATTTCAAACTGTGTCCAAGAGAACTGAAGATGATCTAAGCACAGCCAGCAAGGCAAGATCTGTAAGGAATGGATAGTCTTTAAACTAACTAGGCCATGTGGGGGAAAAAAAAAAAAAAAGCCAACTTTGGCAGGACAAGGAAGCAGTGCTATGTGACAACCCAGCTTTCAGAAACTGAGCTGTGTGGCATTTTTCACCTGAAACTGAAAGGTTATTTCTCCACTTTCCATGTCTGCAAATTTTACTTGGGTTTTAAAGTCAGACTGTGGATGCTGGTTTTAGTTCTTCTTCCAGATACACACAGTAACATACAAAGTAGACCTGCATTCCAGCGATACCTGTTTGGCTGCATCTGCAATAATTATGGGATAATATACAGTTTTGCCAGTGTAGTGAATAAACACATTTTACCCAGTACACTGGTAAGAGAACATGCTGGATTGCGATGGAAGTATTTTTACTTGCTCAGTTGCCTGATCAGAACAAAGATTCAATACAACGTTTGTTTTTAATGTCTTTTCTGAATACATGGAACCTCAATAAGACCACTGGAGGGCAGCAACGTCAAAGCGAACCATTCAACAGCCTGCTTTTGGGAATTGTTTTGTGACAACTCAAACCCAAGAAGACCTTAGCAAAAAAATAGAAATAATTAGAAATCATTTTCTGCTACGTAGATGCAAATACATAAAACAGCACAATTCTCCCACTGCAAAAGATACTACTGCAATATAATTTCCCTTACTTTCCCATATCTAAAGAATGCCACCTGAAATCTGCATGACTTGTCCTGTTTTCAGGAAATGCTAAAAATATCCAGAAGTATTTGGAGTCCGGATGCATTCTGAACCTTATGGATTTGGGGATGTTTTATTTCAGACTAGCTTTTGCCTAGTCTGTAGATTTAGAGCCCACCAGCTGACGGAGCACATGAGGTGAGCTCCTGCAGAGCTTAGTTTCAGATTAGTTTCCTCCAAGAGAAATTAGTTTCCTCCAAAAGAAATGCCATTGTGCTCCACTCTGCACACAAGCATACAAAGTGAGGCCCTTGGGAGTCTCTTCAGATCCACACACCCAATCCAAATCAAAACATCAGCATAAAATCCAATCTTACATGGTATAGAGGGGAAATACAAGGTAAAATGTCTGCTGGAAGTCATACATGGCAGTTAGAGAAAGTGCCTACATTTATACACATAAATTTAGGCTAAAGTTTCTGGTTTGGGGTTTTTTTTTCCATTTCCTACATGCATGAGTCTCTATTCAGCCTTTGGAAGTTAAATATCTTAGAATGGTGATAAAGAGGATGATATATGTGCAAATTTTTCTTAATGTTCATCATATTTATATGGAAATGTGAATATCTATGCAAATTAAACAGCTTTACAATGGGGAGAGTGGCATTTATTTTTTAAGTCTATATGAGTAAATGATGATGGCATAAAAATGGAGATCTAACGAAAAATATACCAGTGTCGTATGGGAAACAATTCTGTATAGTTCTGGACCAGCCCACCCTCCTGATCTTGCCTTTGACTACCGGGCAGATGGATCTCACCTTCACTTCCAGATTTCATGGTGTGTTTCTGGAGTGCAGTTGGAAAAAAAAAATCCAGCTTCTAAACTGAGATGATCTGCTTGGCAAGTTACTGAAAGATAGTAAAGATGAAAGTACAGGAAGTTTTTTCCACATTCAGTTTTCATGTACATCTATACACTATTTTAAACAAAAACATCTGCTTTACTGCCACTACTCTAAGGCTTTCTTAAAGGCTGGGAAAGAATTCTTTTGAAAATGCTGGATTTTATTAACATTCCAGTTAGCAAAGAGCTCTTATAATCAAATGTAATAGCACACGATGAGAAAAGTTGGAATTCTGATATGGAAACGTGTCAAAATGCGGATGCTCCAACCTACATTTAAAGGCAAGAACACACCTACATGTGTGCACAGAAACAAAGCTGTGAACCTTTTCTATTGGAAAACGCAGGTACCTGGTCCTACTCTTGTCAGATGTCAGTGATTCCTCTGACTTGCTTTAACCTTTGGAACAGGATATTGCAGATTTGCTGAGCTTTCCCTTGGGCAACTTTCCCTTTTTCACAGGGAAACTAAAACTACAGCAGTGCCTCTGAGTCTAATTTGGGGTCTTATTGATACCAAAGCGTTAAAAAGTTTAATTAAATTAACAGAGAAACAGGCACATTCTTTAGTCTGACATCCCAAGGTTGGGAAGCATTAAGAAAACAAAGAACAAGTGATGAAGAAAACACCGTTATCTAAGTTAGGATGTTAAGAATGCAAGAAAAAGCCTTCAAGAGAGGAAGGTCTGGTCGTAAAAGGAGTCAAGCTGATAAAATGTTACAACCCACAGACATCAGTAGTTAAACAGCTGAAAGTAGGACAAAGGTAATTGCGGTAGTGGGAAATTGAGACCTCCGACTCAAATGTTCCCCCCAAAAGAGAGCAAAACCCCACTTGGGGAGCATGCACAGTTGATAGGAAGGCTAGATTAGTGCTAACAGAGGATGCATAGTAATTTATGTTAGAAGCGAGAAGCTTGTAACGAATCCTGAGTGTGAATAACAATGAATATGCAGTGTACCATGAATATGCAATTATTTTATCGTATATAATCTGTATCTTTATGTGGCTTGGTGTGCATGCTAGGCAGAGAGATCCCCCATGCACCTGGTGCCAAATAAAGTGATGCCTGCTCTTTAATACGTCACGTGTTGGAGAGTTTTTACTCCGGATTTGGGTGACGTTATTCCAAATGCAGACTTTGGCGAGCTGATAAACTAAAGCGTGTGACACCATGTAGCCACAAACCCGTGTGCCACATGCCTACAAACACCAGTTTTCCAACTACCCCCACGGCTGCCGTGGGGCTTGCACCCCAGGCCTTTCGCTTATCTGCTTGTGGAACAGCACCTGTTGGTGAACTGTAACTAATTCTGCGATGGTTATTTTCCATCAAGTACTATCAAAGGGGAGTAACATTGCCCATCTCCACTTCCAACCCCCGCAAACCCCCTTTACAGTAACCCTGATGGAGCCCAATGACCCTGATAACGATGGAGAAGCCCCGGGGGCCTGCAGTCTGGTTCCTTCGCTCTGAGCAAGATGCAAGGAGCAGGTTAAAAAAAAAAAAAAGAAA
>NW_009627056.1:0-9801 GCF_000690535.1 Cariama cristata
CCCCGCTTTGCTCGAGTCCCTCTGCACCAGGAGTTACCCGTACCGCCTCCGAGTCACGGGTGAAGAAACTTCTCTTCCTCTCTCCATCTCTCTTCTCCGTGGACCCGAAGGGAAGCACCTCTCCCTCACAGCTGAGCACCTCATCAGCTTCACACCTGGGCCAGCACTGGCTCCCGCATATTCATCAATTAAAAAAGACGGTATTTCCTGCGTGAAAACCAGAAGTATCCATGTCCAAATCTGTAAGCTTAGAAAAAAGTCAGAGGAAGGGAAAAAATTAATACGGCTCAAAAACTAATACAATACATATGCACCCTGTATTGTCATCCTGTTAACAATTTCGAATGCTGCACGCAACAGAAATCATTTCCAGCTTGATTTGCTGGTGGTAACCAAAGTACGTGTTGCTGTCACTGCTGGCATGAATCCACCTACACCCCCCTCTGCAGCCCAAACCGCAGGCAATGCGTTCCCCCCAAAAGCGCACCCCCACCGTGCAGTGCAGGGAAAAGGAGTGTCTCCGGTTCAGCGGTGCGCTGCTGCCAAGGATTTCGGCTGAAATGCTGCTGCTGGCACCCACGTAGTATGGCAACCCTCTGAGGAAGAATTCAAACCATTTGTTTCATATTTTAGGTCTGACTCAGGATGTGCTGGGTGCCAGGCAGCGTTCCCCAGGCAGTGGTGCGGAGGCTGATAGCCCTTAGTGCTGCACCCACCACCTGCGCCGGCTGCCCAGCTGCCTCCGAAAGACAGGCACCTCCTTTTGAGTGCTGTATCCCAAGCCCTGGATGCACTAAACAATTGTTTGGAGCCATCCTATCCAACTAAAATGAACATCATTGTTTGGAAAATGTCTAAAGAACCATAAAACCTTGAAAATTACAAATCAAGAGTTTTTCTTCGTTGCTGATACATAGTGCCTCGATGGACGGGGAAACACTGCCCGTTTGCTTCATGGTTTTGGACTTCAATCACTTATGTTTCCTTCTCTACCTATAGTGAGCGCAGGTCCTACTTACACGGTTATGTGGGAAGCCTTTGTTATTAAATAGAAGAACAAGATGAGCATTGCCCATTCAATTCACAATGTAGCAGAGGAGGCCCCCCAAATCTTTTTGAAGTTAGTTAGATATGAGAGAGGTATGTGCTGCATCAGTCAACAACCTCCGTGTAGATCACAGCTGTGCAAGGGAGCAGTCCTGATGTCACCCATGAGGTTGTCCAAGCCTGGCCAGGCACAGACCATCTTCACTCTGCTTTGAAGGTGCCTCCTCTTCCTTATGGGTCAGAGGGACTCTCTTAATAAAGAGAATAATGTATTTTTAGCAGAATATTGAGGCACGTGGGGAATCAATCACACACGGAGAACTGGAAGCTGACCAAGTAACGTTACATGCTGTAGGTGCTCTCTGAACAGAACTGGTGGATGCTGTGTGCCCCCAGTTACTGGTACACCATTACCCAAGGTCTCCAGCACAGCTGTGCTGAAGCTCTAGCAGGACACGCTATGACACTGGAGGCCGGTTTTGCTCGGCTGTTTCGATTCATTAAGCACCGCTGAATTCTCTGGCAGGCCAGAAGGCCATCTACTGAACCAGGAGACAACAGCACTGCACCATCTGGGAGTTTAACTCACATCCAGCCATGTGGCATCCTGACAGACCCGGGAGCTGTGGAGCTGCTTGAAAGGCGTTTGCTTGGCTCCACGCAGTGGTTCAAATCTGTACAGCTGCCACAGGTCAGACTGCCCTGATTTTTCAAAAGTCACGGTAAAAGAAAACCAGTGTCACTTTAAAGTGGTGGTTTTCACTGGCCCACAAAACTGGTTTTGGTTTGTGAACTCCTCTAGCCACTTTTCAGTAGATGCAGAAGTTTAAGCTGGGTTGAAGTTTGCCCTGTAATCACTTTGCTTTTCTTAGTCATCTCTCCTGCGCCCCACAGATGATGTTCACAGACCACCCTAGGGTCTGCTGGCAGCGTGCCGACAGCCTCCGCTTGGACAGCGGTCAACAAGACCAAGCGTGTATAAGCACATTATACGGCCGTCCTGTGCAGTCAGAGTTAACAGAGTTTTCTTAGAAACTCTGTGGTGGGATAAGGGTTGAGGCAGAGCCAAACAAAAAAGGGGAGGAACAGAAGGGAGCAAAGCCAGAAGGAAACTGAGCCACCAAGTATTCAAGTAGACGGTGGGAGAGGTACCTGGAGCAATGTAGAGAAGAGTTATATTTGCCACCATGGCTTGTTAGACTGGTCCCAAACGTATAGGGGCTGTACTCTTCCAGGTGGTTTGATGATAGACAACGCTATGTTGGTGTAATACAGGATTTCCCTTATTTTGTGGGAAGTTGAGTGTACCAGCAGCCATCTGAACAGCCTACCCACAAAGTCCTCTGCAGCCAGGTAAGTCAACAAGTCAGCTGCTTCCAACCCGGCAGCAGATGTGGATGCGAGTCCACAATTAGAAGGAAGGAAGTGCTTTTGAGCACTGCATGAGCCAGTCCCTTGATCTTCTACATACTCACACCACATGCCCAGAAAGGGGTGATTTCCACTTGACTATGAGACCAGTGTAGTGCTCCTAGGTGAAATAGCAGCCCCTAGAATAGTTACCCACTAGTGTCGCCGTAAAAGTAGGTAACTTTAGAAAGAAAAAGAAATTTCACTTTTTCTTAAGCTCTCTGCACACCTGCAGCTCTTCAAAAAAGTCACTATCTCTCATATTTTTGCAAGCAAAGTGGTTTCAGCTGCTGCTGCAGCAGCTCATGCTGGTTGCTGATAAGGAGCATCCAGCTGCCCCTTGCAGCCTGGAGTCCCAGGCAGGATGGGCTTCTCCTTCCCTATGCCCATGCCCAGCAGTCGTGAGCAGCATCTCATCCCTTTTGTGCATCTGCCCTCCACTATATGCAGATATTGGGGGAACAACTGCCCAGGAAGGGGGAAATGGGGCCATGCGCTTGCTGGGCTCCTGCTCTCCTCCCCTGTCCTCACCAAGATGAAGGTGGCTTCCCAGAGGAGGAGGAGGCTTGCAGCAGTGTTGATATTCACAAGGAAGGGAATTGCTTTCCCCCCTGGAGTGGGGATCTGGAGGGGTACTGAGCTTTCCTCATTAGCACAAGGTGACTGCAGCCCTGGCCAAAGCAGTGAGAGGTGGCAGAAAGACCTGGGTCATCCTGCAAAATGCAGCCACCCTTCCCAGCTCTGCACAGTGCTGAGACACCTCCCCGGATCAGCCCGCTTGTGTCTTGGAGCTTTGCACCTGGAGGGCACGCGTTATGCTGCAGCATGTCATCTTCCTCCTCCTCAGGCACCAACAATTTTCTGGCTTTTATAAAACAAACGAGCAGGATCATGGCTAATTTTAGATGTGTTTCCCTATAGGGAAGCCACTAGGCTGCAGCTTGTAGTAACCCCTCCCTCCCCAAACATTTAGATGAAATATTGCAACCTCAAAACCAACAATCTTACAGACAAACATTTAGGACCTTTCATAGCTCGCACTAGTCTGCCTATTAATAGTCACTCCCTTTTCACAGCAATAGGGTGGGTAGGAGCCCGTACGTCTAGTACAGGAGAAGGCAAGCTCTCTAAACCCAGCTAATCCCTTTTCATGCTGTGGGGTCTGCAACACAGCTAAGCAGCTTTAATTCTCATTAGCAAAGTGCTGCGGTACAGGAGAGCCATTTCATTTCTCTCCGTTGCACTACAGCAAAAATGTATCTAGAACTGCTAGATAATTGGCAGTTATTTTCTTCTAAAGATTTCCACAGATACGGAACAGTCATGGAAGTTGCAGACTCTTCTTTGAAATCAAGACGATGCATTTTCCTGGTTTATTTGGTTCTTCCCCATTTCTCTCCCCTTCTTGCTGTCGTCAGGAGAGGGGGAGAGGGGAAGGAAAGCAGGAAAAGGCAGGCAAAAATATGCAAATCCCAGAAGGAACAAAAATCAGAATAATTGTTACAACTTTTTTTCTGGTTGCTGTTTCCCTAGGGCTTAGTGCTGCTTTAGCAGCATCTTTTGAGTCAGGGGGAACCTGAAAAATTTTACCCCCATAATATAACTGTCAGTTGTTGCTGTAGTCAACTATACAGTCATCATCTTTTCCTCTTCTTTATATCCTCTAGATGGTGCTTGTGTATCACTTTCTGCACAAAATAAATCATGTTGCTGCTAATCAAGCTTGGAAATGGATGTGAAGTGCTGTACTACAGATCACTAGGAGCAGAGAGTTGTGATGGGCGCACTGGGTAGTTACCTGGTCCAAGCCTCTGTCAGAGAAAATGATTGTCCTCAGCCCCTTCCCAAATGTGAGATACAGAAAAAATCCTATGGCACATTTTACTGGAATGTATGAAGATTAAAATCTGATTGTATTTCCTCTGTATCACACCTTAACAGGCTGGTGATGCACAAGGGTTCAGCCCTTCTGTGCCCACTCGTGTCTGGTGGCAACTGGAGTTACAGAGCACACAGCACATCAAGTGTATGTCTAAAAAAGTAGGTGGGAAACAGAAGGTTCCTGATCAAAATGGCATTTCCCAAATACTGGAGCACTGTGCTTTTCCATGAACAACATTGCCAAAGCTTGCAGCTTACATCAATCGCAGCAGAACAGGAATGTGCCTCTGGACCACAGAACAAAGGAAATTCCAGCATAGGAGGCTGGTGCAGGACGGGAAAGCAAGCAGTATTGTGTCTCGGGAGCAGAGAAAGTGGGTACCTCTGAGTGGGTCTATTTGTCTGGAAAAAATCCACCCTGGAAAGAAAAATACCTCTCCCCTCAGCCCTTTATTATTCCACTCTTCACTCTGGTTCAGTACACGGACACACCTAGAAGCACTGAAATATAACAGAGATGAAATTCTGGCCATCCTTCTCCTTTACTCGATTTCAACAGTATTAATTCAAATTTGGCATAACCAGTATAGTAATCCCCTCAGCCCAGCCTTCTCTACCTGTGCCCACCTGGAACCGACCAAGTAATTTAATTTCCTCTTTTGCTTTCACGCTCTCCAAATATTTGCAGACAAGCAACTCGGCCAGCCTCTGTTTGGACTCCTTATCTCAACAGGTTTCGATCCTTAAAAATTCTCCCTTCCCTTCCCCACACCTTCTGTCTAAACTTACCAAGGGGTAGTCATCAAACATGCTCTCTGGCAAACAAAGTTACTGTTTACCCAGCTCCTAGCTGGCCAGGCAGTGGGCTTTGCTGGGGAAACCTGGCCGTTAAATCGGAAGACAGCAGAGAGCAGCTGTGCTCCATGGAAAATTGCTCCTGCTTCACTTCTTGAACCCACAGACATTTGCAACCACCTTGCCAGGGAGGTGTGCACCCCTGTGTCAGCACGAAGTGGGGTTGCCAGGGTGGAAACTTGGAGTTTTTCTACTACAAGAACAGGAACCGCTATTTTTTTAAGGTCTAAAAAGCCTTCTGCACCTGAGGCTTTCTTTGGTTTTTTGCTTGTAAACATTTTACATGCAGGAAGCACCACCAAAAGACTGTAAATATGATGGCTAACTTCTCACTAGCTAAGACCCCGTTTTTATAGAGGGGGAGGGTACAGTGACTTCTGCCCAAGGTCATGCTGGAGATGGGGGGCAGGGGTTACCAGTTTGCCTCCTATCTGGCGATACAATTTTCCATTTTTGACCTAGGTCATGCTGCTGGATTGTATCCTTGCCCTCTGCAGGTCATATGGCCCAGTGGCCATCTCTAGCTCTGTCAAGTTCGTAACTTTTATTGCTAATAAATTAACTCATAAAGTCATACTGCTTTGAGAGTACCACAGAGAATTATTTTTTTTTAAAAAAAGATCACTTAAGCCAGAATTGGGTTCAACTTTTCAACTTCTTCCTGGCTTTAAAACTCAATGATGTCTCCATAGCCGTGTAAGCTGTAGCAACAGATATCCAGCTCCAGGTTTCCTGGCTGCGCAACCCTCTGACAGCATAGAGCCTGGTCTCAGAAGGAAGGAAAGGAGTTTTAAATCATCTTTATGATTTTTGAAGCACTGGTCCTCAAGCGTGACTTTCAGCCCACTGAACGCACACAATCACTTTCCATGTGTAAACAGGCGTGTCTGCAAAAACACTGGGTTCCCTTGCTCCTTGTTAAAGGTGTATTTTAAAAAGGGGCAGCAAAAAGAGCAAATAACATGGGAGTAGCACAAGGCAGTGCCCACAGTCCCAGCCACGCCAGCTCCCTGCGCACCTTTCTTGGGTACATCCCGGGTACATATTTGCACTTCTGGTGCCTCCTCCCTCCAGGGCTGTTGGAGCACCGAGGGCAGCCCTCGGCTCCTCCTGAGCCTGCTGCCTGCCCACCTTCACCTCCGCTTGCCCAGGAAGCAAAGAGAGAGACACAGCGCGCACCGGGAGGGTGGGCAGGCATGGCCAGGGTCGCGGCGAGGCTGTGCCAAGAAAGAGCGGTGGCAGATGGGCTTGGATCCAACGCAAATGCCATCAAGTATTTGAAGCAGGACTACGAAGCCCTGAAGCGGCAGTGCTTGCAGGCTGGCACCCTGTTCAAGGATGAGGAGTTCCCAGCCTGTCCTTCTGTGCTGGGCTACCGGGATCTGGGACCGTACTCCTTCAAAACTCAGGGGATTATCTGGAAGCGCCCCATGGTAAGAGTGCTTTATAACCGCCGGTTTTACTGGGTTCCAATCTAATCAAAGCCCACCTGGACATCCATGCTAAATCAGTCCTGAGCCTGAATATCCACTATTCCTGTATGTTTTGGTTTTTTCTTCTATCTTGCTTTACCTCCGTGGTTAGCAGAAGCAAGGTTGAAAAGGGGGTGGGAAAAAAGAAATCAACATCTTCTAAGTCCTTTATAAAGCAAGGAATCCTATAACTGCTTCGTGGGAACCTGCTTCCTCCCTGTCCACCCCAGCTCCACAGAGCTACAAGTCCAGGGTACGACCCAGAGATGGATGCAAAAGCCCCACATGTATCCAGACAGAGCGCAGGGCACCCCAGGAGCCATCGACCATCCATCGGAACAGTACCCACACCAAGGCCTTGCCGCTGCGCACCTTGGAAATCAGGCTAATACTTAAATAAAATCCTTTGCCTTGCTTCAAGCTACCTATAACAGTTAAAGAGCAGCTGACTGGAACTGTTATTTCCCAAATACATGTATCCTATAAATGGCCTTTAATTAAAAAAAAGTCATTTTCATCAGGAAAGATTAGATGCTGAATTTTTTTAAACCACAAAATCAGGGCTTCAGAGATTTTTCTGCACTTTCATTTTTCAGTCATTTGTTTCTGTCCCTTTATCATTTCGCCCCTCCTTGCAACAACAAGAAAAATTGAAAAAGAGGAAGGAAGGAAAAACCCCGAAACAACTTACCTTCCTCTGATGGGCGAAAGGAGAATGAAAAGAAGGGAAAATTTCAAGGCTTCGATTTTTATTATTTTTTCACACCTGAAAAGTGAAAACCAGAAACTTGCAGGTTTAACAACTCCAAGTTTCTACCCTGGCAATGCCATTTGTCCATCAGCATCTCACTCTGGCACCTGGACATTTCAGCACCAAGTACCCTGGAAGTGCCTCTTGGCTTTGCCTACCCTACGAGAAGATCAACCTTAGAAAACTCATTAAATTAGACTTGGGCTCCTCACGCAAGAACTACACTGCCCGCTGCAGGCAGAGGCACAGTCACAAGCGTAGTGGGGTAAGGAATAACTGAGGGCTGAGATCCAACAGGGCTAAATGTCCCAGCCCCACCTGCCCGAGACCTGTCCGCGTGGGACTCCTCTGCCCTCCTGGCAGAGACACAAGCAGTTTATGGACACTTAATCCACAAGTACCGGGACCCACGGGCTTAGCCCTACACATGGGGCAGAGCCCAACCCTGCTGCAAGGTGACACAAACCCTCTGCTTTGCTCTCCTGTGGAGGGACCTGGCTCTGACCTACTTTTATGCATTGTGGAGGACTCTGGTCAGATGTCAGAGCCCTGCTCATTTCTTGGACTTTTTCAACTGGCCAACGGGTTTCCATCTGGAAATTTTTCCTGTGATTTTGGGCCGATGAGATCATTGTTCATTTATCTGCCTGCATCTGAAACAGGCAGCAGGACCCCGTGGGCAATCTGGAGGGGTCGTGCTGGAGAAATGCCCCCCGCAATATAAATGTCCCCTGCTAAGGGCATCCCTCCCAGGTTGTGACTGCTGGTTTGCAGACAGTGAGTGTTAGACACTCTGCCATCAAAGACTTATGTTCCGATTTGAACAGCGAGTTTGTAGAAAGAGAGAAGGTGGAAATGCAGTTGTGTGAAAGGTGTATGTGGCACTTGGCAGTGGCTCTGAAAGGACAGGTGTCTGGGTGAGTAATAAGTCATATTGAAGTCACAAGTCAATAAGTCATAAGCTGACTGCCACTGGCTGCACCGCTTTGCAAGGAGGAGAGAAAAACCAACACAAACCCTTTTCTGTGTGGCAGGTAACCTATTCCTGACTCCTATCCACTGAGACAGCTGTGAGGCAGCTGATCAGCTGGATAACCACAGAAGCAAAAAGAATGTGGCCGAGATCGCACCTGTTGCGAGAGGAGATGCACAAACCGGCTCTGCATCACACACACACACATACGAAGTCCTGGGTTGTCCCCGTCTCCCTGGGATGCTCAGAGCTGACAACTGCTGCTCTCTGGGAGAGCCATCAGCTGCCTAAACCTTCCTCAACCCTGCTTGCCAAGTTAGGTTTCCTAGAAACTGCCCCTTCCTGCCATCCAGAAGCTTATGGAAAACGCTCGGGAGAAAGGGAAGGCTTTTGTCGTTAGAGAGACAATATTAACTTATTGGTGTAGGGTGTGAATTGTCGGAGGGCTCAGAGTTGGGATAGGAGGGACAGTCATTGCCATGACCTACTTGGCTGACCCCAAAGGGCCAGGAAGAAAGGGGAGGTCGCTAATAAAAGTGTTTGCGTGGTTGGCCTGTCAGGAAGCGGGGTCGGGGTGGGAGAACATCCTCCATGCCCGTGGCAGTGGAAACTCAGCACAGCTCTGGTGCCAGAGCCAGATGCGACAGTCGCAAACTCATTTGCACTGCTTGAGCCAAAATGACAGCAAGATAAAATGAGAAGTAAATGCTGAGGTTGAATTTTCACCTCTGTCCCCACAGTAACAAAAATTCTCACTGATACCACTGGCAGTCTCAAGTAGCAAAGGGCTTCAAGATTTGCGTCAAAAAAATACATGCAGTCTTCAATTTAATAAGGCAACATTATTCTGACACCATGTCAATCAGAGGACAAAGGATGTATTTTTTAAGAAATGTTGAATGTGTTTAATATTTTTTGAACATTGAAACAAGAAACGAAAACTTTTCAGACCAGAAAGAGTGATGCATACTTTGAAAATGTCTTTTTTCAGGAGTTATGTGCCAGCCCTCAGTTTATAATTGGAGGAGCTACTCGAACAGATGTCTGCCAAGGAGAGCTGGGTACGTACAACACTTCTGAATTTTATTTTGGAAGAAGAAAAAAAGAAAAAGAAGCTTCATTTAAAAATTCCTCATACACAGACCATTTTATTGGCTATCTCCCACACATAGTATGGAGAGAGGTAGATACTCAAGAAGGGGAGTAACGCACCAAAATTGCTGTCTAAGACAGGGTATATATGGTCTTGTAAGAACTATGTCAAACCTGAACGACACCAAACTCTCTCCTGGAGACAGGAAGCTAAATATGCCTTTGTGGAGCAGAAGACTGGCTTGCTTTTGACCTCTTGAGACAGAGCTGGACACCAACTTAATCATGACAGCACTTGCCCTGAAGCAAGAGAGTGGGTT
>NW_009627056.1:9877-40353 GCF_000690535.1 Cariama cristata
ACACCAGTGAAGTTTCACCTTGTAGCCTAGTCATTAGAGATTTTTGTTTAGCAGGCAGAGCAAGTTCTAGCCTCAGTTTCACACAAAACAAACGCACAACAACCAGGGAGCAGAGCAGGAACTCTTTAGTGAGGGGCTGGGGCTATGATGTGCCGTTCGGTGCCAAGCAGGATGGCCCATCTGCTTGCAGGTATGAGTTAGAAACAAGGACCACATTGTAAAAAATGAACAGAGCACGTAAACTTTGTAATACCATCCACAACAACCAAATTGTTCCAAGCCCCTCATGCCGAATGCTCCTTCTGCTCGTACAGCATTTGGTGTAGAGCTGCGAGCAGGGACAGCAGTGACCAGGCACCGGCTACGCTCTGCAAATGCACCCAAAAAAGGCAGCGTTGCTCAGCTCCCCAAATTAGGGCCTGATGCTGACAGGATGTCTCTCATACAGCACTCATCCTCTCCTGGAGATCCATCCGTCATAGAAAAACTTCCTTACCCGTTTTACTCCAATGCTTGCCGTTGTCTAAATAGAGCTCCTATGCAAGGGGACAGCAGGGAGCAGGAAAGGGGCTTTATTCTCCCTTCAAACAGCTGCTGCAGCAGCCGCCTTCCCTGCCTGCCTCGCTGATAAGATCCAGCTCCAGAAGACAGCAGCAGCAACCTCTCCTGACTACATATCGAGATGAGAAGGCTGAAACTCTTGTAATGAGAATTTGATAGATTACATGCAGAGAAATCAGCCTTTCTCCCTCCTGCGCTGCTTACCGCAATACTCCTGACCTTACTGGTCTTCTAGCCCATCCATTGTGTAAATGAGATTCAAACAATTTCTGCAAGTCATTGGCAATAAATAATACCAATGCTGGTCCTGTAAACACAGCACCATTAAAGCAATTGCTAAAAAATTCCCTGGTGCGTGGGCCTGTGCTCCAAATGCTAAAAATAAGATGCCCAATCATATACTTGCTCCAGGATATTTATTTGGTGGATGCTGGAACGGAGTATGGGGAAATCACTTACTGTATTTTAGGAGAATGTTTCAGATAAGTAACAAAAGCGACATTTCTTGTCACCTCCAATTTGGGAAGTTTCTATAATAGCATAAAAAAAAAAATCAATCATATGCCTGAAGTAAAATCTCATTTTCCTTGACAGTTTACAAACTAAAGGACTGAAGAATATTACCTGCTCTTAAACTAGAAGAGGTCAATGCATTTTTTGTGTTAAGCCTAGAAACAGAATGCAAATACCCTGAGCCCCTTTTTATTTCTGTCACCTCCTGAGTGTCTCTGTGGAGTCCCAGTCCTTTGTGCTAAATGGGCTTTCATTAGAGATCAGTGACAAAATCCATCAAATAGCGGTAACAGCAACACTGGACCCAAAAACCTGTGAATCTGGGGACGGTGCCTGGCTCTGGGCTTTCCCAAGCCGGGTTTTGGTGGGCAGTAGCCCAAGTGCTAGTCCTGAAAGCTACCCCTAAACCTAGAAGAAAAGCCCCAAATCTGACTCTGCTTTTGTTGGGAGCTTCCTTTTCTCTCTCTTTCAGAAAAAAAAGAGAAAATAATCAAAGATAATCCCATTTGTTTCTGCAAGGCTGCTTACAATTGCTTCTACACACACTGACCCTTCACAAAAATAAACTTCAGAATATAGGCATGGGCCTTCCCTTCTAGCCTTCAGGTATTTACTTTACATCTCTGACGCATACTATGCTTTTTTGGTATTTGATCCAATACCTTGAATATCAAAGTCCTTGTTACTAAAGCTCTCATGTAAAACACTTCTATTGAAACAGACCCCGATTACATATTTACATAAGCCTCGTATGTGACCCTTTAACAAGTCCTTTAGGGAAACAGAGCTTATTTTTAATAATCTTCTCTGACATGTTTCTTTCCTTTTAAAAATAACACTGCAGGTCTGGGTTTATATGAACAAAAGGAACAAGAAAACCCAGAGTTAGTCTCACTTCATTAAACTTATTTCTTTGACAACAGCGTAAGCTAGATGAGTATCAGCCTGGGAAGTTTGATGGGAACTTGAAAGACTTGAAATATTTTAGACGTTCTTTGAACCATATCTTTTTGATAGCCTAGTAACAACTTGAAATGCAGTCACATAGTCTTAGTTAAAGGTGACTTATGAAGTTTTCTTGCAGCTGAGTAAGTTAACCCCAGAATCGTTTGCAGGAGTTCTTAAGAAGCAAGTGGCATAAGTTTAATTTAAATAATATAAACCATACTCAAACCCTCCCAGTTTAGCGTTAGCTTATCCACACCATTTATATTCATGGGGTGCGTTTTGTTCTGAAGGCTCAGAGGGCAATCCAGGCACAGCAGCTGCCCTGGCCTGGGCTGTCAGCTGGAGAAGTCCCCTGAAGCCAATGCAGATGCACCAGTTCACACCAGCTGAGGAGCCCACCCCACGGGTGCTTTGTGCATGTCTTGTCTTACGGGCAGATTTGAGAAGATTACGGGTAGGCTGGAGAATAAACCAAAGCCTGACAGCTCTGAGATAGATCTGATACCTCTTGAGGGAACCTTTGGAGCTCCTGTAGGCAGGAGAGTGCTTAATAGTACAGGGTTTGTTAATGTATTTTGCTAGAGGCACTAATATATGGCCCTTCTGATGTTCAGTGCCATGGGCCCAGGGGTATTGGAGATCCTTGTTCTAGCAGATATATCCCCTAGATCTCAAAAAATACATTCACTGACAACTCTGAGACCCCAAAGAGAAGAAAGCCTATTCCTTTGCTGAGTGGTCCTTTGCCGAATACTCCTTTGCCTTTCTGTACACAGCTGCAGAGCTTAATTCTTTTCCATAGAAAACTTCAGGAAGCCTTCTTTACAAATCTCAAAGCAGGAACAGCCTGCACTGCCAGAAATTATAAAGCCGGTAGGTCAGTGTTTCCTTGATGTCTGGTAGGATGGCCCAGGTACTATGAGCTCTGAAGATGGGCTTCCAGCACAGACTAAAGCCAAGAGTCGAATCTGCTTAACAAACCTGAAGCAAGAGCCACAGTGTTGTATTTGGATCCCTTCTGAACACCAGGCATTGCTGAAAGAGCAACAAGCCAGAGTACAGTCAGGACAGAAATGTCTCTCTACTGCCTGGTTACATCTTGGAACCAGATGCTTGGACTTCTGGCTTAAACTCACCATCACTAGGTCAACGAAGAGTTTAGATGCTCTGCGTCTAGACACTTTGGTGGTAGCTAAACAGAAACTAAGCACGGTTCTGTAGCAACTGAAACTAATCAAATTTCTCATTTATTTTATGGCCTCTGCGAGTGCAGCACGCTTGGGTAAACATCATCAATATAGAGGAGTTGCTCAGATCCCAGGTCACCGAGGATTCGGTATTCTCTGCAGCAATTCGATTATCTCTGTAAACCAGGAGGTGCCTGCTTAGCACTGAGAGCACAAACCGTCTCAGTACATCTGGGAGCAGCAAGTGATTTTATTTCAAGTGCACTAACAGCCAAAGTAATTGTCCAAGATCATGTTTGTATATACACACACACAGAGCTAGGCACAGCTAGGCTTCATGTGTACCCTTTTCACCACAAACTCAAGGTCAGAATTGCTTATTTAAAATTAAAAAACATTAAAAAAGAAATTAAAAAATTATTACACTTTACCGACATTACAAATTACTTCAGATCCAGGAATCAAGCTGGCTTCTTTTTAGCACATTCAGCAGCAGTGGTCAACACTGTACTTGGCAACTGTCTGAAACTTTTGTTCATGAAATATGAGACTGAGCAGAAAGCAGTGTATGTACCCGTACGTGATTCAGCCTTGCATGGCTAATGTTGAGAAGACTTTTTTTAAAATTTATTTTTATAAGCTGAAAGGCTACAACTACAATGAGCACAAAAGCTTTTTGATACCATCAGTCATTTTTTCTGATTATAACTATTGGAAATTGTTCTAATTAAATATTCAATCAGTTGGCCAATTGGCCTAATTTCCTCTCCCTCCAAAACCTCACTTTTTAGGAAGGGAATCAAAGAGTTTCCTCATGGTTTGAAAGATGACTTATAACTTGTAGGTGAATTGGGACAAGTTTGAGTGGTCCTACATAACCTGCCTTTCTAGGGAGCTTGTGCTGTTGCACAGCCACAAACAGAACTCTGAAATTTGCTGCCAGCAAAATGATGTTGAGCTGTGAAAAAAGGAACATGTACTGTTAACTTCTACTTTTTCAGAACTAGTAATATATTATCCAGTAGGGGTGAGAAACCTTATTAATAGGCCAGGATCCCATTGTGGTATACAAGAAGATAAGAGGCAACCTGTGCAGTTTAGGCTCCATCCTGGAAGCTCCTTGGTACAGACAGATTCCTGCATCCTCTTTAAGTTGTCTCAAAGCCAATATCACAGGAACCTGAATGTCATGCATCACTTGTGTATAAAGATGGCCCCAAACCATCTGCATCTAGGCACCCCATGCAAACCTTCCTTTTTGTCAAGTTAGTGCAAGCAGCCAGCTCCCGGCTGGCTCCTTTCACAGGGCACGGTTGATATTAGTTCAGCCACAAGCTTAGTCAAAGATATTAGGCCCCCAAATAAGGTTTAGAGGTAGAAGTCTGCATTGTTCAAGGCAGGCATAGCTATTCCAACACAATTCTTTCCACGCGTGCTTTGAGCAGACCTAATGCTTTCCTGGGAGGTTAGATTGCATAGTGTGTTTGCGGGAGGCAGAAGTGCCAATACCAATGTCACTCACTCTCCCAGATGCTAAGAAGTTAGTTCATACCTTAAGATAGCCATAAAGGATTTCACACTGCATTTGGTGTCTTACAGGGTTCAGACTCTGAAATTGTTTAATTCTGAGTCAGGGGAGTAAATAACGTATGTGAGGAAATCCCTCTCATTTCACTGATTCTTCTGCCTAATTGTGCATCAAACCTACACCATCCTCTGCAAAGCTCAGAGCAGTTTCCACTTCACTGGCTGTAAGAACCTGGCCTGGACCAGGACGGGGAAACCCTTCCAGATGTTGCACATTAGGAGAGCACCAACTCATCACTGCTGCAGACCTTCTCTGCTCTCACCAGGGGCAGAGGGACACAGCAGGGACACCAGGACCTCCACCCTGCCACCTTCTCAGAAATAATTGTCTGTGCTTCACAGCATGCCAGAAACAACCAGAGCAGCAAGAAAATCCGGGGTAGTTGAGAAAATGAGGGCTTTAGTTCTAACTTTATAAGGGTTTTCATCTTCCTTCTCTGAAGAGCCATTCCCCAAGCTTATCACCATTATTTCTACCTTTTGAACCAAAAGCAGAAATTGTAACAGCATAAGGCATACTCCTGTACCAAGCAAAGCCTCAGAGAAATAGATACAAAGCAGATCTGAGTGTTTTCAGTCTCATTTTTTCCTACAACTACATTTTCTTGGGAGAGGAGGTTCTTAAAGGCTTTTTTTTCCCCACCTTGTGCTCTCCTAATTTTGCTTGTTTTATACATAGGTACCTAAGGCTGGGAGGAACCTTCCAGGCCAGTGAGTTGAGCCCTCTCCCACAGAATGCAAAATAATTTATAAAGTAATTAGGCTGAAGATGAGCTTGAGAAAGTTTTTTTTTATGGTTATTCTAGAGGCTGAGGCTTTCAAACTCTTTTTTCCATACACAGAGCAGCAACTTTTTGGTATTTCCAGTTTAAATATCTCACAAACCTTTTATTTTAATTTATCTTCTCTTCTGCAAAGGAAAGATTACCTTGGCTCAAAAAACTTTTCTGCAAAGTAGCATTTAACCTGCCTCACGCTTCCTCTTCAAACTTCACTTGCATAGGATAAGCACGACAAATTTTTTTAACTTCTTCCCATAAGAAATACAAGTGGATAGGGAGAAGCAGGTAATCCAGTTATTTTCTACCCTCTTCCAGCTTGAATGCTCTTTCCTGAATGTGGCAGCCAAGATAATGCAGAGCAATCCTAGGGGAATGCTCAAGCAGCACCCCACATACTAATACTGGGTTTTCCCCTCCACACTGGAAATGCCTGGCTGGCACACTGGGTAGATCACGCTTTTGCACCTCTAATTCAATCAGTCAGCTCAGGTGGTTACAGGTCACCACACCAGGGGCTCTTCTTTACAAGTGTTTCTCCAGTCACAGCTTGCCTAACTGGGAACAGCTGTTTCTTGCTCAGCTCATAGGAGGCACCTGGATGTCCACGTCCTGGTGGGGTACAGGCGGCAGAGAGCACCAGCCAAGTCCCCGTACCTTACCTTTATGGTTCTGTTCATCATGGCACTAAATCATAAAGCCCAAGTCAATATAAAGAGTTAAGCGCTGCTCTAAGATACTAAATCATGCTATGGATTAAGCTCTTGCCTTGATTTCTCCGTTAGCTGATTTCCACTGAAGCAAGAGCTGTTATGCCAATTCCTTCTGCAGAATACGACCTGCACAAAGAAACAATGTCTTGGCACAGATAATCCACAGGGAACCAGGAAAATGTTAGTCCCTTCAAAGCAGTTTTGTTTTCCTAGACTTTCTGCACACCTCAGAAACAATATAGAATTGCAAAAGTTCTTCCTGCTGTTTGCAGCATGCAAATACTGTAAGAAACCCGTGAGTCCCTGAGTTTCCCAGGGGCATCACCTTTGGTGTGACAGAGGCTTCTACTTACCCAGGCTCCAGTGCACAAGGAGCAGGTAACCAACCCAGCAAACAGCTCCAGCTGCAGACACAGGGCCTCCAGGGAGGGCTGAGCACGCCCATCCTTACCAGGATGAGGAGTGGCACAGAGAAAGGACTCACCTCCTTGCAGAGTTCCCAGGAGACTTCAGCTTCCATTAGACTCATGGGCAAATCTGTAGTAATAGTCCTAAGTGCTGGTTCAAATTCAGACCTTCAAAGAAAGGGCTAAGAAGGAATAGGCACCCAAATGTTCCTGCTATCCATCAAATTCTTTCCAAAAGTTAGGAATGGGAGTCCCACCACCCTTCTATCGACCCGGAGCTTTTGCCCTCTTCTGGACACCTTCTAAGCCCTTACCTCTCCCAGCTGTGGTGGCTTGGGTCTAGTTAAAGTCATTAACTCCGTACTGCCCAGCTGGGTTTTGCAACACACATACCCCAAATGCTTTCTCTCTTTGGCTAAGTTCTTGGTCTCTTGAGGGCATTAACAAGCTTAGATAAAGCAGCCTGCTTTCACAGCTTCATTAAAAAAATCAAAACAGTGAAGCTTGAAGTAGACCATTGAAATTACCACCATGATCAGCCTCAGAGTCCCCAAGATACCTATGCGGTCTGGGTGAGTGGAAAAAGAGCAAACGAGGTAAATAACACAACAAAACATAAATGGATTGCTGAACCAATACTGCATCTGGCAAGACCTTGCAAAGCGCTTAGTGCTGGTGTTTTAGTCTAGATGGGAGTGTAACATAATGGTGTAAAGATCAGCTCGGCAAACCCCTATTTATTCATGAACTCTTCTGCCTTGTAACGTATGTGGTTTTAGGTGATTGCTGGCTCCTAGCTGCCATTGCATCTCTTACTTTGAATCCAGACGTTCTGTACCGTGTTGTTCCCAAGGCTCAGAGTTTCCAGAAGGACTATGCTGGGATCTTTCATTTCCAGGTACCTCTACAATCAGGGTATTGAGAATAAAAGAAGAAAATGCTAGTATTTAGCTAAAAGCAGGTTTTTTTTGTGTGTTTGGCACAGGTTAAATATTCAAGAATTACAGTGTGTAAGTGAAGTTGGTGGGGGAGAGGGAAAAAGAACAGAGATTAAATAATATTAAATGACACCTGCTCACTGGCTAGGTTCTGCTGTCTTACAGCTGATAGGGCTCCGGTCAGTTGTACAGGTTTTGTAAACTGAAGCAAACCATGACACCACGTGAGTCAAGCCAAGCTCTGTCACTGCCAACCGTCAAGGGTGAATCCAGGCTGATGCGGTTCCTCCTCCTTCCCTTCCCTCCTTGTGTCTTTGCCTGGATTTCCTTGCCTGCAGACCCAGCGTGCTGGGACTGAGCCAACCTGCTTTGCCTAGAGGTTAGGCTCAGGTGTGAGCGGCATGGATTCACCCGGCAAAGCTAAAGGAGGTGTTTTGGTGAGGACAGATGTTGTAGAGCACATACCTATCCCTTCCACCAGCTCATCTCAGCAGAGGGGTTTTTGTGTGAATTATCTTCTTCCCATTCAGGACTGCATCAAATTCTGGAGTAACTGTTTCTAGTGTTCAGGCAAAAAATTAGCATTAGCAATGTTTCACACATTTCGTAGTGTTTTCAGAAGGGATTAGCACTATTAAGTGTTTCCCCTTTGGGTGACCTCTGCTTGCAGCATTTTTACAGGGGTATTGTGTTTGTTTGTTTTTTTTCCGGTGGATTGGGCTTTAAAAGAGTAGACAAGAAAAAGACACTTTAGAGCTACACGCTAGCTTTCTTTGGACTCTCCACCATGTGAGCTCTGCATGGAGCACAGACAGTGTTCCAGATGTCACGTGCAACAAGTGGCTGTTAGTATTGCCTATCAACAAAACTTAATGCAGCGTTAAGGAGCCTCCTCAGTGCTTCACAGGGCTGGGAAGAGTTTTCCTCTATTACACGGGAGAGGAGCCTGACATGGGAATGACACCTTACAGTGACTTATCCAGGGGGAACTGATGACGGTGAAAGGGTAGGAAGATGGTAGTGTGGAGCTCTTATGTGCACACCAGCCCTCATCATCTTTTCCTTTCTTCTTTTCATCAGTTCTGGCAGTACGGGGAGTGGGTGGACGTCGTCGTGGACGACAGGCTGCCCACCAAGAATGGGAAGCTGCTCTTCGTGCACTCGGAGGAAGGGAACGAGTTCTGGAGCGCGCTGCTGGAGAAGGCCTACGCCAAGTGAGTATGGTGGCCAAGCATGAGGCAGCGGTCCCAGGTGTGCAGAAGCTGACTGCCCAGGCCGTTGTTGTGTTAGACACAACACACTTCACTCAAATGCAGCCTCCGTTCCACCCGTTATTTACAGGTTCCTCTAGGTCCATAAAGGATATTGCCAACCATCCGTTTCAAGAGGCTTTAATTCTGGTTCCCCAGATCACACTGATGTTCAAATGGACAGAGAGATACTAAATTATAAACCCTTCTTTCTGCAGTGCCAATGCCTACATGTGGAGATGGCCCCTCCCTTCTATAGCTCTTGTTGTCTCTACCACAGGTTAAACGGCTCTTATGAAGCTCTTACAGGAGGGTCCACTATGGAGGCCTTTGAGGATTTTACTGGAGGCATCTCCGAATCCTATGAGCTGCGGAGGGCTCCTTCGAACCTGTACCAAATCATCCAGAAGGCTCTGAAAGCTGGGTCGCTGCTTGGGTGTTCCATTGATGTAAGAGAATGCTGCCGCTCTACTCTCCTCGCTCCTCTGCTCAGGGCTCTGGTCCATACTGTAGTGAAAGCTTGGACTGATGTTAGATATAGGTAGGAAAGTCTGAAGTAAAAGCAAACTACAATTAATGGGAGACTTTTATTGATTTCAGTCATAAAAACTTTGGACAAGGTTCTAAATAACCAGCTCTTGTCATGCCTCCCTTTTTACAAGGCAGCCTGTGATAATCCTTAGAGCCATGAACTCGGGACTGGTCTTCCTGAACTCCGTTTTCATTTGCTGAGTATCTTTTCTTATTCGAATTCTGTGTAATTTCAGCTCCAGACACTCAACTGCCAGAGACAAACTCTTTGAGACAATTTGTTGTAGCCTGTAGTCTGATTCCGGCTTTGGTTTTCAGTCCTAAAGATTATTGACATGTGTAATACAAACTGTCTCAAGTTACAGATGATGTTTGTACATGTTTTGGAAACTTCACGCCTTTCACATCCAGTTTCATTATCTTGTTTGAAATCCTGGTTCATGGCATACAGGATTACCAGAGTTCAAACTTTGATACGCTGGATCTCAACTGAGGTAGGCTAGAGCTTAGCTCACATGAACACGTCTTTGTTGGTGACTGGATCTGTTACCTGAGCTGGGAACTGGATTTGGATTTAGATTTCATTGTACATCCTTGAATTTCTGCTGTGCTAGGACTGCGTATTTAGGGGCATGAAACTGTGGAGGTGAACTTTTGCTATGGATCTCACTTCTATTTAGTATATTTTTCATCAAGAATATTGATATTCATTGTGCGCACCACTTTGGATATCTTCACCCATATTAATTTGCTCATGAAAGCTGAGTTCATACACAATATACAGTGCTAAATGTGTATACTTTTATTGCCCCAGATAACTACTGCAGCTGAAGTAGAAGCAATCACAAGTCTGAAGCTGGTAAAGGGACACGCTTACTCTGTCACTGGAGCAGAAGAGGTAAGCCAGCCTCTCCAGGGCCATCATACAAACGAACTTGGGGTTGCAGTACTGCAGTGCCTTCAACTTTCTAATGTCTTTCTGTGACTGACCAAATAAAAATGTTGCTAACTTATGCACCCTCTTACAGAAAAAAGAAAGTACCTGTAGTACTTAGCCATAATGGGAAAGGAGTAAAAGCCTCTTCATGAACTCTGTCATTAGTCTCACCTTCACAGTGAGCCCTAGATACTCCTGCTCCTCTGAAACTGGAATCATTACAGAGGTGTCCATGCCAAATAACCTCTTTTCAACCTTGCTGTGTTGTGCGATGTCTCCTGCTTTCGAGGATGTAGATATTCTGCTGTTTTGTAGCTGATGGTTTTCCTTGTAGGGTGCTGTCATTATATGAAATGGTGAGTGCTGCAGCTAATGGCTCACTTGGTGGCACAGGATAATGTAAAATAAGGGTGGAAGGCACCTAGGTGTGTTTTAACTATTGCAAATTGTAATGGACTGCATCACTCAAGTACAAATCCTGTTTTATCCTGTCTGAAAAGCAATTGACCTGTGATGATTGGAGTAATGGAAGTGCTCAGGCTCTGTTTGTTGTGGATCTTTTAGGTATATTACCGAGGACGGCCAGAGAAACTAGTGAGGCTTAGAAATCCCTGGGGTGAAGTGGAATGGACTGGAGCTTGGAGTGATAAGTAGGTTTTTTTATGCCCATGCTTCTCTCTCCTCAGTGTATTTTGGTATCTTTTAAAAATTAAATTGGGACTATGCAGTTAATCCAACCACAAAGCACATTTAGGAGAGATACTAAATCAGTTGGGATAAAACACTATTAATTTATTAGCAAGGTTAGATATTGATCCGCTCTGCCCAGTGGGCATTCTTCTGCGCCTCAGGCAGAGGTTTTTAATAAGAGAGAACAGCCCATGTTTTAATTGTGAGCAGCCCAAGGCAAGTCGTATCTACGTCATTTTACAAGACAACTTTTCTCAGATTCATCCTACTGATGGTGCCAGGATCTTCCTTAGCAGAATATGCAAACCAATCCCATTCCTGGGAATTACAGCAGGGGCAAACCATTGTGCCTCTGTTTCAGCTCTAAGGTTGCTTGGCTCTAAATCAGATCAGTATTTGGTTTCTACTGGAGAATCTTGAAATAATGGGGATGTTGACTAAGCTAAGGACCCAGAAGTTTGAAAATCTCTCAGAAGCTGTCTCAACTATGTTGGAATCTCATGAGAATGGCAGCCCCAACACCTTTTTTATTTTTCTATTTAAAATGGCAAAAATTTTACTTTCATTTGGGCAACAATATGTTTTTTCATGCAACACTTCGAGATTTCAGTTTCCTGTCCTGACTGACTGCGGTCTTGGTGCTGATGTTGTATCATACTTAAGGATAGAAAATAGAGATAAACGTCACAATTATTCTTACCTTTATCGGAGCTGCTTTGCTCAGCCCCCAGATAATGTACCTCAGGCACACATGTATGCCCTGTCCTGATTTTGTCACACCTGTTTTACCATGGGACGACCCTGCCGAGGCAGGTGCAGCCCTGCATTGTCATGTGGGAGCAGATGAGAGCAGAATCCAGCTTGCTGCACATTAACATCAGAATGGGAAAGGAGCAATACTGTTTTCTGCAGTATATTTTCTAATTCCATCCTTTTGCTTTCTTGTTCTTTCGTGACCACAACAGCAGAGCTTATATCATTTCCCTAGGGAGACTATCAAGCATCCCAATAGATCTTACAATGGAGAAGCTCTGCCCGACTTTCAGGCTCTGTATTACCTAATCCAGCCTGTCTGCAATATTTGTACATTCTGGCACCTGGCAGTGATGATTCAATTTAAGGCTTATTTGTTGCAAATACGATTGCAGTCTGATTCCAGCCCTGTGTAGTCAGGTTGCAGTGTGTACTGCCATTGGGAGGGGCAGAAGGTCTAGTTGTTGAAGAAATACACGCTCCTTTATCAGCTGTAACTGAAGAGAGAGCCTAACTTTCTGATCTCGTAGGAAAAACCACAACTGAACAGCTTGCTTTTGTGCTTTGTCTGCAGTGCTCCTGAATGGAATTATGTTGATCCCAAACAAAAACAGGCTCTGGATAAGCAAGTAGATGATGGAGAGTTTTGGTGAGAATCGTTCGTTTATCTTAATCTTTTGGACATTTTGTGTGCATCTATGCTCTTGAAGCGTACTTTCAGTCAGATGGGGAGAAACTGCCAGCACAGAGGGGGTTAATAATGACATGCGTGCATTGTTAGCCTCTTGTTTATCTCCCTTCCCATTCAATATTACCTTTTATTAGAGCTTGCACAACTCAGTGCTGATTCAAAATATAGAGACCAGATGGTAGCAAAATTAATGAGGTGGCAAGAATGAACCTCAGCTGCTCTACATTTTGAGGTTTGGTTTTTTTTGCCTAAATGCTGCACACTAATGAAAAAGTTTAGATTACCAGCTTGGGAAAAGTCTGTTTACTCAGACCTAATGGAAAGCCCATCCCAGTTAGCTGATTATAAGCATCAGTACTGAACCCGTGTCACTCTGTCCTAGACTGGAAAGAACAGTGCAATCAGCTTCCAGGGTATCTTCCAGTGCATCAGCTACATGGGCCATAAGGCACTGAGAAATGAGAACAGACCTCTGCTTGCGGCATGAAGTGATCAACGTCTGTCACTCGTGCAAACCTAGTAGGAATAGTAAAAACAAACATCAACAATAGAATTTAAGCAAAACACCAAACTGAGACTGTTTTCGTACAGAGTGATGCTTTCATAAAGGCCAACTCTTACTCCCATTAAATAGCATCTCCTTGCACAGTTTGTTCCACCAGTCTTAGCAAATTTACTTATGAAGCATGATCCATGAGGGATTGCCCACAACTGAGGATGACAGAAAATGCTATGACTGAGCCCATAATGTGTAACAGCCATTGAGAACAACCATCTCCAGGAGATACAGCTCATTCAGGGAGTGGGAAATTTTGTTTCCCAGAAGCCAGTTCCAAGTTTCAGAGTTCAATTAAATGCGGCTTTGGGCAGCTCTGTAGTACTGACGGTTGCTGCCCTGTTGGAAGAGACATCCACTTGCAGTTGCCTCAACTGTTGCAGGCTGATGGACTAATCCTGGTCTTTTTGTGCGCCAGGATGGCATTTTCGGATTTTCAAAGGCAGTTCACCCGCCTTGAGATCTGCAACTTGACTCCCGACACGCTGACAAGCAACGAGGTCAACAAATGGGACCTGACGCTGTTTAATGGACAGTGGAGACGGGGTTCAACTGCTGGGGGCTGCCAGAACTACCAAGGTGGAGACCCAGCCAAGTGGGCATGTGGTGAAATACCAAACAAAACAATCGAGAAATAAATGCTTGTGAACTGGAGGGGGCTTTGGTGGGAAGGTCTTGGAGGTGCAGCTCTTTCTGCGGGATTTAGACAGTAAGCAAAAGCTTGGCTAAACGAGGATCTAATTCACACTTATTTCCTTGTCGGGGATTACCAACCCACTAAGCACTTAATTCATGGCTATATTCTTTTTCTTCTCTGTCTGCTTTTCCTGCTTACACGGCTTTTGCTACTGACTGGAGTAATCCTCCAAAGGGTTGGGTAGGCCAGGAAAGTGTCACAGTTCAGTGGCAGTGCTGTTTCCCATTCATTTTCAGGTTAGACCTCTGGAGAGGCTGTCTGGCATTTGGTCCTCCTGCAACAATGACAGCCTCGGCCAAGGACATTTCCTGGAGATAAATACTGGCTGGAATTAATGATGTCAGCTACTCCTTGTCGGTCATTACTCCCCAGGAAATACCTTGTTGCTTTGATTTGCCATGGCTCCAATTGATATTCAGCATAGCCGTGAAAACATAAAACCATGTAACATAATGCAAAGGACTGGAAAAAATCCAGGCAAAAGTCCTTCCAAAGAGATATTCTCTGTAATTCTAATGACAGCCACCTTAGCTACAATGACAGCAAAATCTCCTTTTTGTCTCGCCTTGGGAATTCTTAGCAACATACTGGACCAATCCCCAGTTTAAAATCCGGCTGGACGAACCAGATGATGACCACGAAGGGAGTTTGAATGAGCCATGCTGTACTATACTGGTGGGCTTGATGCAGAAGAACCGCAGGAGACAGAAGAAAATGGGAGAAGCTCTGCTTAGTATTGGTTATTCGCTCTATCAGGTAAAGTTTGTTCCTGTTTAAAGGCTTTATTCCCTGTTCTGTTATGCTGGAAAAAATTAGTAATGTGCTACATCTTGGCATTCAGCACTACACTTCAGTAAGAACTGGATTTTGTGAGATGATTCAAAACCTTCTCTCATTTCTTCCTGACCCACATAATATGGGAAGATTCAGATAAATTTAGGCTCAGTTTTTGTCCCACTTTAACAGGAGAGCAGTGTAAAACTAGAGGCAATAATTTAGCAACAGTCTCATTGAGAGCCTTCTCTTACAAAATCTGAATGAGGGCAGGCTCAGGGTGCCTGGCAATTCCAGATAAGTGTTTCTGATTACAACCTATCGTTAACACTCAGTAGTCACTTTCTTTTTTTTATTATTTTTCCCTTGCATTTGAAAATTGTTTTGATTCATTGTCTACCATGCTATTGTTCTAGTTCAGTAACTTTTTTTTTTTTCTGGTTCTTCCAGTGTTGCTTCTGTCTCTAAAAATATAATGTAGGGAGAAAATCTACAGTGTCACCTCTAATTTCTGTGATGTGAGGGGACAGAAGCAAATATAAAAATTTCCACCCAGTATTATCATTACCAATATGATACCTGGAGAAAAGAAATTAAGTATAGATTCCACTGGATGAAGATCATTAACCAGCACAGGTGGGAAGAGATGGGAATGGCTGACTTTTGCTGATGTAGCTTCTGCAGGATGGTTCAAAACTAGGAAAAGTTTTCCCTGGTGCCTAAACGTCTGCATACACAAATGGTTCTCCCCGAGCATATTTCTGAATGGCCATCTGTGTGGTGCCAAGCATCCTGGCCTACTGGTATCCTGAATTTGCACATTAAGGATGTTTGTCTGCTCAGTGATAACTGAGTACAACCCTGGAGAAGTTAGCAGAGCTTTTGTGCTTTACATTTATTTCCTCCCATCTGCCTCCTCTGATCTTTTCCATAAAAGAGTAGACTTGGTGACTGTTAACAAGACGAAGACTTTGTTTTGAAAACCATGGCTGTTAAGTCATCTCAGGTAGACATCCAGCTATGATCCAAGTTACTTGGGTCATGCACTGTTGTAGATTTACATCATTGCAGCTGATGCTGTGGCTGAGGAGGTCCAGTTAGGGACAGCATGGATGGTGACCTAAAACAGATGTCTGCAGGAGAAGGTGAAGAGATGTATGCTCAAGTCTACCTGCCCTGCAGAGCTTTTGTAAGTTGTGTAGCTCAAACTACCTATTGACAATAACTGTAAGTGTGCCCATCACTGAGCTCCTGGCCTACTAGTGTGCTGGTTATAAGGAACAAGATCTGAGGTCTCAAGGGGCCATCTCAGGCCCCAGAATCATTGTATGTGTGATACTTCCAAAAGCTCTTTCGGGACTTGGGAGGACACTCTTTGGCTCTCACTGGAATCTGTGCTCTCAAGACAACTAGCTGCTCTTGGAAAAGCTACCTTATGTTTGGATGTACAAATTAAGACAGCAACTTCATTTAGGAAGGGCCAAATCTTGAAATGTGCTACTTGTTATAGTTGCCTTACAACAATCTCATCATCCTCAGGCTGATTTCTAGTGATGGTAGCCTTATATTTTCATCATATTCCAGTAACAGTACACAGTAGATTTTAGGTCTGCTGTAATAAATTCTTGGTTTGTTTTTGGTTAGCAAAGTGAGGCTAACTTGTTGACTTTTCTGACTGAACATATAAAGGCTTACCCAAATATTTGCAACCGATAGTATCATTCACAACATCCTATCATGAGAAAAGCAATTCAATGTTGTATAGAGTCCTCTGGATGAAGATCCTAGTTTTCCTTTGGAATAGCTCTAGCACAAGCTAGACCTTCATGTGTAACTGATACTATACAATACATGGTTGTAAACAAAAATGAAAAAAAAAGTCTGAAGGAGGCTTTATCTGATTTTTTTTTTTTTTTTCCTAATGATAGATGCGAGTATGTAGCAGCCCTTTAACACTGGCTCTTTCTCCTCCTTTCAGATTCCTCAGGAGGTATGTAATCTTTGTTGAAGACTTCTAGCCTCCAGATGGGCACCTCCTGTTGCACTGGAGAATGTAGCTACCAGGAAGACTTCTTCCTTACTAATGACAGCTCTTCTGGAGAGCTTTGTTCTTGGATCACTGGACCAATATCTCAAGTTCTGAATAACCATGTCCAAGGGACTGGGGCACAAGACTTTATTACAGACATCTGAGTCCCATTCTTGACTTCATTTATACTTGCTGATATTTGGCTTCCACTAAGTTTGTATAACAGAGGTCAGAATTTGTCTATTTAATACAGGTAAAGGCAGAACAGGGTCTCTGCACTCTAAAATCGAGAAAATGTAGCTAACGGTGTTTAGAAGAAATGCCAAACCCTGTGGATCCTTTCCTTTTATAGTTCTGAACTGGGGATCCTGGTAATGAACAAGCCCTGCTCAACCTTCTCTAATCCTCCCAGATATCAATAGTGAAGTAAAGAGACACCTCATTCCTGAAGAAAGAGACCCCAGGGGTGTCTAGCGGTAGGGATAGCCCATACTCATTACTGATGTCCAGCAGCCTGTGCTGCCAATTTTTCATCGGCTTTTCAGCCCTTTTCTTCTCTCTCAGTAAATGGATGTGTGATCAAGTAGCAATTAACTGTGTTCTTTTAACAGCCTTGCAAATGCAAAGGGAAAATGAACTTTATGTATAAAAAAGATATGGATCTGGCTTCTTAATCTTTGGAATCCCACTTAGCTTAAGCTTGAGTGAGGAGAAAGGATGGGGTTGCTGAATAAATAGCAAATCCAATCTTATCCTCAGAAGAAAAGAGGAAAACCCCCATATTTTTCTACAGTTTACAACAGAAAAACTGAATGATTATAAAATGTTTGGTAACATCTTTGTATGCTGTGATCTTAGACAATCAGAAACCTTATCCATATGCAATGTTCCTCACCCTGTGTCAACCACACAGCACTTTTTGTGGATCATTGAATCACGTTTTCTGAAAGACATCCCTGTGCAGCAAAAGTCATGTATAGGAGGTTTATAGCAGAGGTGTTATTCTTACACCACTGTTTCTTCTTACATTGGTGTTTTGTTTTCTGAGCTATGCCATGTTTCACTTGCTTAAGAGTATATTGGTATTAAGGAAAAGTTAAGTGCTATTTTCCACATAATCCAAAGGAATAGCCTTAGTATTACTAATACAAGTTGTGTAAATCATCTAATGTGGCCCCAAAAGTCTCATCCTTGTGACTACTACTTTGTCCTGTTTACTATTCTTTTCTGTCTGTTTAAAGAAATCAGAGACTGCAATTCCTATACAATTAGGAGATTTATCCCATACCATAAATCTCAAAAATATTCTGCAATTTATATTTGTATACAAGCAGCCTGTGAAAGCAAAAAATGCTCAGTACATGGACAACTTAAGTACAGCAGGTACTAGTTTGACCAGATATGAACACATATTATGATCTTTTTTATTTATTTTATATCACAGATTGTAAAGAGGCATGTGAAAAGATAATCTTTATAGAGAAGGATCCTTGTGCCTTCTAATTATCTGGCTGACTATTTCCCATGATAGAACCCTGGTGGTTATCTTTTATGCCATCACTCATGGATTTATTTTTTTATGCTAAGAAAAACTTGAGATGGCTTTAAAGCACTGAAATTGAAATAGAGTGGCTGGCTTACCGGTGAATTGTCGAATGGTTTCTAACAAAAACACATTTCCCACAGCTGGCACATGACACAGATATTCATGCAAACCGTGCCTTCTTCGCAAGGAACCAACCAGCAGCCCGGTCTGACCCTTATGTCAACCTGCGTGAAGTCTCCAGCCGCATAAAGTTGCCCCGGGGAGAGTACCTCATTGTGCCGTCCACTTTTGAGCCTTACAAAAATGGAGAGTTCTGCCTGCGAGTTTTTTCCGAGAAACAGGCTAAAACGCAGTGCGTACCTCCTCTGTAAAGCCTCCTCTTCTGCTGGTGAGGCACATAAAGGAAAAGGTCAGGTGTCGCACCCACATCCTCTGCTCTATCTTTTCCTTCAACCAGCAAAATAGGCCCATAGGACCTATTTTCTTTAGTAGTCTACCAGATGTGACATACACATCCACGGTAGAGAGTCATGGCTCTTCAGATGGCCTCCACCAAGCACTCAAGTGGTAACTAGATCCATCGGGTCCGTGAAGTAGACGTTCCCACAATTAAAGAGTGCAGGATTTGGGAGCATGATGAAGAGGAGATGGTTTTAAAAAGGGTTGTATCAGTAGCAGCCATTGAATGAAAAAACAGGAGTCTAGATACAAGACAAGAACAACAAGGCTGGATTTCCCAAGGAAAATGTCTTCAAAGAGGTGGGACAGACAGAGGTGAGATGGGGAGTGTGGGAAGCAGGAAACCTGGGGGCTTGTTTGGTGCCTTCGCTAACACCTTATATTAAACCAGCTTGTTTTGCTAATTGTTTTAAAGGCAAATGGTAGACTCATTTCTGGTTGTTTGTTTGTTTTTTTTTTCTTGTTTTCCTTAGGATGGTGGGTGATGTGGTGTCTGCAAAACCATATGAGGTAAATGTCTTAACTGGGCAGGTTGTTTTTATTTTTTCCTACCAGACTTTTGCTTCATACTATGAGGGCAAAACAGGAGCAAGATTTTTATTTCTCCCCTGAGCTGGGATCACAGTACGTGTTTGTGCTCAGGAGAAATATCTTTTGGTTGTGGGGATTCTTTACATATCTCCACGTCTTGGCTTCACGTGCATTTTCATGTACCTGGGCCCATGTGCACAGAAACTGCACCTTTGTAGATTGGGCTGGAACACATTAAATCGTCCTTCCATCTAGCACAGGTAGGAGGAGGTGGGGAGGGCACAGAATGATCCTTTCCATAGAAACAAATAGTGTTTCTGAAGCCTGAGAGAAATTGCAAAAGCAGACTTCCAAGGAGCTGCTGAATTGCTATGGCCAGGTGCAGCAACATTTTCCCTGCAGGTATTGTATCAGACTATCTTGCTAGCAGAAGAAAATGTTTTTATCAGTCTTAGAAAGTATTTAGTCCCAAATGAAGTCAGACCGTGGCTGGTCGTGATTTAAGTAGTGCCTCTGTTTTGCCATTGCTGCAGAGCAAGTACTCATTTTCCGTTGCTGTAAATAGTCCCTTGTAAAGCTGCTTTGCGATATCCACAGCTCGCTTTCTAGAGCAACCTTGTAAATCACAGTCTCGGTCATCTCTTTCCTCTAGCCTCATGTCAATAACAAAGATATAGATGATGAATTCAAGACTCTATATCAAAAGCTCTCTGGAGAGGTAAGTGGATTAAAGTGAAAGAAAAAGACTGAGACCTCTCTGTTATGATTATGCAAATATTTGACTTGCTGATTCCTTTTACTGTCTGGTCTTCAAAAAACCAAGCAGTTCTCTGCTTTTATTAACTCACAGCTTCAGTTCAATTTATTTTACAATAGAGCAGTTTTACTATATTGTTCCTCTTATTGGTGCAAAATGTGATTTGTTCCCTCAGTAATGCAGGGCACGGAATGACTTTGAAAGCAGGGGTGATGGGAGTAAGGACTGTGAAAATATTATCCCATGGTGAAATAAATTACCTGTGGAGTTAGCGTATAATTCTGACAATTGCCTAGTTGGCCAATTCCTTCCTTTTTGTTTAGAAGCCCTAGGAATCGGAAAACTGTTGGCTGAACTTTCTCTCTATTTATTGTATTTGACAAACAATATCTACAAAGCCCTGCTGCGCTAGCCTGTGGCTGTCATGTCAGATTTTCTCTTAATGAACAGGTGGCCACCGGTATTGGAGAGGGGAAACTTCTTGTTAGTTAGAAAGACTTTTTTGAGCTTTGAGAGAGCAATTTTAGTATTGTGTTTGGTTGTAGTTGCCATAAGCTTGGAAAATGTCAAATGCTCTCCTGAACCTCTTCAGCTGAGAAAGAAGATAGTCACCTAATTCAGTCAAACCAGTTGAAAAGTTAACATTTACTAGGTCCTGTCACCATGGCACCTAACAAACCACTTATTTCCCATTTGAAAGGCTAGGAAATATTCATGGTTTCTGAGGATCTCCTCCATGTGATGTCTGATGGTAAGTGTAAGTGCTAGAAAAAGATTAAAGGTTTACATGTCTTAGATATGGAAGGAAAATAGTCTCTGGATGTCTGACAGTAAATGAATATAGCTTGTTTCAAGTAATTTTTGTGTTAACACCTAAAGTATGTTTTCTTTTCTGTCCAGGACTGTGAAGTGACTGCAACTGAACTTCAAACTATCCTAAACCAGGTTTTGGTGAAGAGTAAGTACCATTATGCAGTTCCCATTGAATAGGGCTGAGAGGCACGTGCTGAAATGGTGAGACGTAAAGTTGCTCTTTGGTCAGTGAGCATTTGGGCCTGGGTCCATCAGCATGCAGATGGGATCGGTGCTAACAAAACCCAGCTCTATCAGCTAAGGGTGATGTAAAACTGAGTATGTGTCTGCCCCCAGCTGAGTTTCTCCTGGCTTGAACCTCTAATATGGGGGGGAAAAATACCGCCTGGTGCTCCCCTTCTAGGCGCTGCCAGCTGCTGTCCTGCAGAGGCACTAAATTCCATGTACCTTCTTGGGAGAACCATCATGGGAAGATATTATTATGCTGCTGCATAACTTCTGTGGACAGATAGAGGCTTGCCACCCCCAAACCCAATAGCATCCCCTGCCTCTATGCCAAAAAAAGCCATGTTAATCAGCTGAAGGGAAATAGTGGAAGAAATGGCAGAGGACTTACTTTTCTAACACGATTTTCAGGTGGCTGACATCTCCAAGGTTGTCCGCAGAAAAATATTTGTCTAAAAGTATTTCTGACTTGGATTTTTACTTCCTTTTTATACAGGAAAGGATATCAAAAGTGATGGATTCAACATTAACACTTGCAGGGAGATGATCAGCCTTTTAGATGTATCCTTTGAACAATATTTCATGACCTTTAAAATTTCTGGATCTCCTTTGCAAAACTTCCTGACAAGATGGGCTAAGTTTACACTTCCATTGTCCAGCCACATGGCTGGAGGCATAAAATTCAGCCAAGCAGCTCTGTCACCTCAGGGTGGCAGAAACCTGAACCATTTAATCATTGGCTGCTTCTCTCACTTGTTCTGCATCTCTCATTGCTTAAACTTTTCCCTAAAAATGTCAGGGAGAAGAAGCAGGGACCTTCTGCCTGGATGCACCTGTGCAGTTTGGGATGCGTACACAGGGTGCTTGGCAGGAGGCAGGTTTTAAGCACAACCTCAACTGCTGTCCGTAAGTCAGGCACTGCTTATAGAGCACAGAGCTCAAAGCAGCAGAGAGAGGCTGGAGAACCCCTTCAGAGAGGGAAGGCTACAAGTACCTGCTGTGCCTCCCACCCTTATGAGTAGCTTGTAGGACACATGAGAGCTAGTAGGCTTTGCGCAGCCAAGGGAAAAGGAGAGGTCAGCACATCTGCCCGGTACTCCTTTGACGTGCTGGGAAGGTAGCCAGTGCACTGGGAGGGTCAAGAGCTGTGCTGCCAGGATTTCACTACTGTTGGTCTCATGACATAGTCATGTTGAGGTCAGCAGGGATTAGCTGTGGATCTTGTGGATCACTGGCTGTTAGGAGAAGTGGTGCCTTTGCCCTGCACTCTACAGTTTCCCAAACCCAACAGGGCAACTCAATAAGCACAGCATCATGGGGGGCAACTCCCTGTTTCTGTGTAATTTACCATAGGAAGGGATGTTGAAGGCCCTGAAGGATGTGGGGGAAGACTGCGTAGCCTACTATTGACTCTCTGTGTTCACTTGCAGTTCCTGCCTCTGGTTTCTAACACTTGCCTTTGTTTCCCTAAGGACTCTAATCTACCGTTAACTGTACAAAATGCGAGCAATCCCATATATCATTCCTTGAGAGTGCAGATAGCCTAGAAATTCTTGGCATGCCTTTAGCTAAGCAAATGTAAAGCTGTGGGCATGTCTGTGTGAGATGGAGATGCATTACAAATGAGAACTAATATGACATTAAGGTGACACTGTGATGAGTGCTTTGTTTTTATCAGAACTGGTTGCTCTTCAGTTTTGATAAGGATAGGGGAGTCCTGATTTTTGAATCATGCCTTAACATGGCCCAGACCAACGGGACCGGCACCTTGGGACTTGTAGAATTCAAGACACTTTGGATGAAGATTCGAAAGTATTTGGTAACATAATATTGCTCTTTCCTCTTCCCTCTCATCTCTGAAGTACAGATCCAAAACCGAGATAGGGTTAAGCCACCGCAGGCAGGTATACTTGGAAGCCTTCCTTCTCATGGCTGGAGTTTGTTCCAGGACTTAGAAACATCTCTGATTTAAAAGGGTACAAGCAGATCCTCTTTCACCTTGGCCCCACCACTCTCCATAATTTGCAATACCTTATCGAAAGCGAGATTAACCCTGTTTCATTGTTGGCAAAGACAGCTCGCTCTGCTGCCTGCTGTATTAAAGCTCATATGAACATATCTCTGCTGTTGCAATATGTTACATTGCTAGCTGAGCACCAGCAAACACAAGAAACACATATTTTTAGGACCTACAAAAACCTGGCTTTGTATTTTTTAAATCTTGTAGAAGTCCTGAATTATTTTTCTGGCAGAGGATTTAATATCCCAAGAAGTTCACCCAGAATCAAGCAGTCTAAAGGAAGGTCAAATTTGGACCTGCTTTGTTTGACAATGTCCCTTTCAGGCAAGCCTGCTGCTACCCTACTTGATGCTGGTCAGCACAGAGCATCTGTTCTGAAGCTTCATGAAGAAGTGTTGGGTTCATGAAGCACCGGCTCTGTCCTAGGGCTGGTGTCAGCAGAGCAAGCCCTGGGAGCCAATTCCAATCTGAGCCATGGGTCTGGGTGGCATCTAATTCTGGGTAATAAACCTGCTGACAGTAGGAAGCATCTGTCATCGTGTCTGAAATATTAAGCAAAATGGACTTTGTCTGTTGCAATGCTTGCAAAATGATAGGATATTTTCCTCAATGGCCTGTCTGCCACCATGTAACATGAAGGCAGGCAGACTGCCAGCCCATGGGAATGTGTTTCCCGGTCTGGCTTGCTTGCCAGTAGCTGCTTGAAACATTTCCCTTGCTCGTTAACATTTCGAAGAGTAGGAGCTTGGGCTGGTAGGGGCAGTCCCTGTCCCAGCCATTAGTAACTGGAGGTTGTGTCCGCACAGTAGAGTGATGGTGTGGATGCAGCAGAGGTAGGCATGATTGTCCTGGCGTTAATTTAGCTACACAAGCAGGGAGGATGGCAGGGCACGGGCTGCAGAGTGGACTGGCAAACTGAGGTTAAACCCGAGAGGAGCCCTGATTATTTCATTCTGGCTGCTAGCCCTTGGTGAGCCTCATGTTACCATGTCTTCATTACTGTCGCTACCCAGCTGTGAAAGCAAAGCTTGCACCATGGCATTGCTGCACGGGCACACATTGAAAAGCCATCCCTGCATTCCCTCATTCCCCTCTGCTGCAGGCAATCTATAAGAAAGTGGATGGTGACTACTCTGGTACCATTGACTCCCATGAGATGCGAAATGCCCTCAGAGAGGCAGGTGAGTATGCTGCTCAGGGACACCATCAACACACCAAACATTGGAAGAACAGTGGAGCCTTTTAGTGGCTTTGCTTCCCTCCCATCTCCTAGATCACAGCGTTGCCAGTGCCATTCTCCCTTCCTGACAGTCACATACCACTATGTCCTTTTGCTGTTATATACATCAAAACCCATCCTCTGTTCTGCATTATGAACCACTGATATTTTTGTCCATGCTGTGACCATTGCTTATCTGATTAGTACTTGCGCTATTTTTGGCCTCATTATTTCCTAATCTAACTGTCCTTTTCAGAGCTATGTCCAAATCTTCTTTTTCCTTCATTTCCTCTCACCACCTTTCTCTACACTAGAGAAGGTGCAAGCCTGATCAAGGCATGTCCCAACGATATCCTCTCTGATGTGTGCTATTCACTTTTGGAGCAGTGCTTGCCAGCTCAGGGGCATGTAGAGGAGGACTGGTTTTTTTGATCTGTCTTGTACTTGGTGGAGTTTATGTGAATGATCCAGAGTCAGAAATAGCAGTAGTATGGGCCTGAATAGAGCCCAATGTATTATGTGAGCAATTGGCTCTACTGCAATGATTGCTATTCAGCTGCAGTGCCAAGGCTCGCTAATTAGGGGTTTATCTGGGGAACACAGGGCTGGTTATGCTGTGAAACAATGTGAAATATGCAGTCTGACAAAGTGCTGCTGGAGAACTTTATGCCTCTCTTCACGCAGCACAATGGGCTTTGGAAAGGACCCACAGCAGAGGTGGGTGATGGAGTTCAGGAGACCTTCTGGGAGGAAGAGTCCTGTCCTTCACCTTGGTCTGCCTGCAGCTGCAGCAGTCCATGGAGATGTCACATCAAAGACAGCATGTTAACCTGCTGTGTCAGTGATTCCTGTGCTTCCCATGCCTTCAGGTTTCATGCTCAGTGATCAGGTGCAGCACAGCATTGTGACCCGCTACGCCTGCAGCAAGCTGACCATTGATTTCGATGGCTTTGTGGCCTGTATGATCCGCCTGGAGACTCTGTTCAGTAAGTGCCTCTGTTCATCGGCCAAGGGGAATTCCTGAAAACTTTGAGGTTTCGTTAAGTATTTGGTGTTTTTTAACTGTGAAGGTCGCAAATAGCATGGAAATGTGAGGGTGGCAGCAAAATGGTGTTTGTTGGAGAAAGCAGCAGAGAAATAGAACCTTTCTGTCTGAATGACTATGGAGGTTTGGGGACATGTTTTTATAACCTACCATGCTCTTCTGCTTTACAGCTATCTGCACTTTATGGTCAGTACTCTGGCCCCCAAGTTGTCCCAGCCCCTATAAATGGTACCATTTATCATTTACAGTCCTTACTCAGACCTGATTTACAGGTTTGTCCCCAGATCATACCAGATGTTACCGCATCAGATTTTATAGTTGTCCTGCTGCCAACTCTCAGTTTGCTGCTGTAGGTCTGACTATTCCTCCCTGTGAAGTGGCTTAGAAATGACTTGTAAGAGGAAAGAAGAACAGCTGTAATATTATTTTACAGAACCAGTCTAGATTTCCAGTAGATCATGGCAAAAAGCCAGACCTCTACACTTTGTCAGACAGTGATTCTTCACATGCCAGACTCTGTGGTTTATATCCATTTCCCCCCCTCACTTCTACTTTTCAGAAGCGTTCCATCTCCTGGACAAAGACAAGAGTGGAGTCATCCAACTCTCTCTGGCTGAGGTGAGGCTGGTCAGACTGAAATACTATCTGGTTAAGCTGCAGCAATGGACTGCACTGAAATACAGTTACTTAAAATCACTATTATAAGTGGCAAACTCAATAGTGATTCAAAGGGAAAGTGTGTCTATGTGAAAAGGTTCTTCAGCTCAAAAGGCCTGTCTGAATTAGTAGAATGACCATTTACCTTATATGAGCAAAAAAGCAAAGATACATTCAAAACCCCTAAGGTTGCTTGAGAAGATGCTTAACACAGTGTGTTTCACTATCTGCTTTTAGAGGGCAGTGGTCAATTCATTAGCAAACACACAGCAGGGAACTGTTCTTGTCTGGCAGAGAATGTGCTGATCAACCTGCCAGAATTGCAAGAGACCTTTTAATACGGCAGGTCTTTTTTCCCCCACATTGTTTTTAATGCAAATTTCTCCTGTTGAAGCTGTAATAAAAGCAATCAGCTTGAGTCTTCCCTTTGCAGAATACAAATGTATCTAAGGAAACAGCTGGAAGGGGCCCCAAGAGGTCCATCCTATTAGTCCTCTCAGCTGAAGACTGGCTCGAAGGGAGGAGGATGGCTAGGAAACCCTGTGACCCTCAGTCACGGCTAGTTAAATCTAGTTGAAATTGTACATTGCATACTCCGACCCTAGAATTTTTCAAAGGTCACGCAGCTTGCCCTGGAGAGCTGGTCTTCCCTTGGAAGAGACCCCACTTGCAATGTCTGAGGCTGATTCTGGCAATAAATTTCCCCAGAGTTCCAGAACAGATGGATCCTACACATACAACAGATTGAAATGCAGCCCCAACCTTTCCCAGCTTTTCCCAGAGCTGTGGTAGATTACCCTGGTGGCATCCTGTGGACCTTCCAGATGGTCTGACTCCTTGTTCTGTTTCTCCCTCAGTGGTTGTGCTGCACAATGGTTTGAACCATGGTCGATGAATTCAGCAGAGACCTCTGAGGCTCTTCTGAACATGGAAACACTCATTTGGCTTCTCCTTGTTATGAAAAGCAGAGCGACCAACTTGTTTTTATTACTGGCATGTTATTTTAAACCCACTAGAAACGAAGTGATCTGCTGTCAGGTATAAAATAAATGCACTTTTGAATGAAAAGAGATAAACAAACAAATAAAACAAACCAACCCAAACTCAACCTCCTTTACTTTTCCTGCCCAAAGAGTATTTCTCTGTGTTGTGCTGAAATGTCACTAATTATGACTTCCCACTGATCAGATAGGCCCAGGTGGCTTTGGTTTGACTTCTGACTGTGCATCCAAGTTCAGCAGTGTTCAAAATCCTGGAAGGGATCTGCATTGCCTGCAACGTCCAGCATATGTTTCACAGAGAGAAACCCATGCTCAGAGCGCAGGCAAAATTCGTGTATCCAGCATATGTTTCACAGAGAGAAATCCATGCTCAGAGCGCAGGCAAAATTCGTGTTTCTTCTCTGGCTACCTCCCTTCCCAACCAATTGCCCACTTCGGCTGTGCCAAGCGCACACAGAAGCTGGGGGTGAGGAGCTCGGAGGCAGATGATGAGCTGCTGGGAGCACAAGGGAATTGGGCATGAGCACAGCCCCGAAGATGAACAGGGAATCAGGCAAACTACAAATCTTGGCTCAGTCTTCTAGGAAGAGGAGAGAGGATGGAAAGCCATAGGCAGTTACTTCAGCTGAGATCTACTCCTATAAATGCTTGTCCATACATGTATTTCAGTGCCCAAAAATGGGGTTTGGAGTTTTAGGAGGTGAGTGACCAGAGCTCAGACGCTCACGAATGCAAGCATGAGGGGAGGAACATAAAATGCGCGTGTATGGGATCTAGGAGCTTGAGTGTGTGAGGGATGTGCTAATGTGGATGGCGATTTAAAGAAGAAACTGAAGCTAATAGTCACTGGCTAACACTGCTATGCTTTCCTAAGATCTCATAAAACCTTTGTCCTTTAAAAAATCTCTCTGCATCTAATTTCACAGTATTATAAAGAGTAACAGTGTAGCAATGCAGGCAAGATAATCTAGCAGTCTTTTTTAGCAGTCAGAAAATATTTCTGTAACTGGCAGTAATGATCTGACAGGATGATATGTCTTTGACACTTCCCCCCGGGAGCAGAAGGCGTTCAGGCAGAGATCTGTGTCCCCAAGGCGGACGTGGGGCCAAGGCCCCGTCCCCCCTCTCTTCAGTGCTGTGTTTGAGAGGGGCCTTTCTCCACACCTGCTGGTTCCTAAGCTCTTTCTTTAAGCAGGCAGAAAACTGTTGTTTGGTTCCCGTCTCCGAACACAGAATGCCTCGTGACAAACCCCCAGAATGCCGCGTGACAAACCCCAAGCCTCCGTTTGACATCCTCCAGCATTTCTTCTTGGTGCTGGGTACAGCTGTCTGACTAAAAGGGATATATGACCTGTTTCAGTGCCTGGCTCTGCCTTTCTAATAGATGGTGTTTGCTGCTGTCATTTAGAGGTCCTCTCCCAGTAGAAGAGAAATAAATACTTCTTACTTCAGGTTGCAGGATAAAAACAGCCAGCGGGGGAACCACAGGCATTCTCCTGCTGTCCCTGTCCACGTATCGCTGGTCATGACACGCGTGCAGCTCTTGCCTCCGGTTGCCACCAGTCTCTCATGGCAGATACTTGCCTTCTGACCAACAACAGACATCTATGTACCTCCACCTGCCTGGAAGACAGAGATACTTGGGGAAAGATGAGGTCTCCAAAACCTTGAGAATTTTCTAGTGAATGCTCTGCCTGTTCAGTAAGATGAATGTGTCCTTCCCTGCCCTATATCTTGAGTATGCAACACGTCTCCTTACTAACCATGCAGCAGGGTGAGATAACTGCTTGCAGCTTCAGATTTGCTTTCTGCTCACATGCACTATTCATGAGTTCATTCCAATTGTGATCACAGGACTGGGAAAACTCAAATATATGCAGAAGCCCATTGCATGCTCCCAGTTCTTCTCCCTTTACGTCAAGCAAGATGCCTCCACCACAATAATTCTCACAGCTATCTCAATGACTCTCACCCTTCTGTACAGGATGGGCAGGGTGTTGTACTCCATCTTCCTTTATCTTTGGGAAGCAGGCAGCTCCAGAGGAACCACCTCCTCTTTTATTTGTTCTTTGAGCGCAGCACTTGGCTATCAGGTCTCAGAGAACAACTGCTCAAAAATAAGCCTTTTCATGGGATTGAATGCACTTCTTTTTCCTTGACGTCTCTGCAAAAAGATGATTAATGTCCACCTTATTTTCCTTCTTTGTGCTGCAAGCTGAACAAATGTCTGCGCTCATCAGTTCTCTCAGTTGGTTGTGATGGGGCTAAAATGCCTTTTGACTCAAATGCCTGCTGCAGCTCCTGTGGAAGCAGTGGGGCATGGTGGGCTGGGCTGGGGCATGGTGGGCTGATCCGGGGCTTGGGCATCTGGACTCTGTGCACTCTTACACCCTGCATGCTGACCAGGTTTCATTTTCGGATCTGTGAAGCACTGCAGCTCCTGTTAGATTTGAGTAGCTCGGTCATGGGGAATTATAATGCAGTCAAGTCACAAAGGTTCATGAATTTGTGATACGTTCCCTGTCACTGTGAAAACTGTGCTCCATGGCATTCTCAGCACTTTGTAAATAAAGTAGGGCAAAAGAACCCCCTACAGAAACTCTGCAATGGCTCTCGAGATCTTTCCTTTCTCTCTCCACTTTCCCACAGAAACGTGTTTGTTTCCGCTGCAGCCTCATGAACTGAAAACTTGAACTCTATACATTGCTCCTGTAAAATGTGATTCAGTTAGACCACGTTCAGAATTCCAAGCTCCTTGTGCACTAATTGTCTTGTGGTTGCCTATGGAGGAACTCCCCGTGGGTATAAGTCCTACCACAGCAGCATCTGACACCAGCTTTGCACCAGAGTAAATGTCTGCATGAGGTGCAAGACAATCATGGGGATATGGGATTCTGCCTACGAGCTAGCAGGATAAAAAGAATCAACCTCATACATGCAATTATCTGTCACCTGCTCATCCTCCTAGAATGGGAGATTTACAGAGGGATCTCTCTTTTCCATCACTGCAGGGTAGTGATCAGATCCACGGCTTACGAGTAAGCACAGAAGGAGCAGTCCTTTTCAATCTCCTTTTTTGTTCTTTACTTCAGACAATCCCGCTGAATTTGACTCAACGGTATGTTTTAGTTCTTAATTTCCATACAGTTCAGACAACCTGGCAGGCCTGGAAGCACCGAGATACTGTGAGCACATTTTTCCTTTCCATCTTATTCAGGATGCATCCAAAATCCCAGCCTGCTGTTGTTGTTTTCCCAGCCTAAGCTTATAGACTGGAGATTCAAATAGAGTCCGTAAAAGCAAGCGAGATTCTGGGTGTGAAAGGAACCCAAATTCCAAAGCTTTTGAAGTTTCTCCACCACTAATGATGTCCCCAGCGATAGTTAATCTTAAAGTAGTGCCCTGCTACTGCCTGACAAGCTTGTTGCCATGGTGTCTGTCTCTCTCTGTATAACTGGCACGTACAGCATAAAATCCTCTCTTTTTTTAATCGAGCAAATTACTTCACTTGTTACTGTTGGCCATTCATTAACTCCTTCCTCTGTCTTTGAAATCTTTGATGCAGCTCTCACCTGAAGTGCAGGCCCCCATCAGCGCAACATCATCTGCCTGTGTGGGTGGGAGGGCTTGGCTGGTGCAGCTCCTGGGGAGGGTTGTGTTGG
>NW_009627056.1:40387-40739 GCF_000690535.1 Cariama cristata
GGGAGATGGACTAAAGAAGCACCTGAACAAATGCTGGGATAACAGCCAAGTAGAAGCTGAATGAATCAGGTTTTCATCCATGCAGGAGCTGAACAACGTCAGGAATGGGAGAAAACGGTTTCTTTGCTGACTCTTGCTGCTCTCAGGGAAGAAGGCATGTGCACCGTCTTCATAATACACAGGGCTGACTTAGAAAAACAAATGCTCTTCTGTTATTTGGAAAACTCTGTAGAACATTGCCAGTTTTGTCTATTTGCTCACCTCTAAATGTATGAAAACTACATTGGTGGCTCAAGGGGTGATTCATGTATTTCTTCTAACCTACCTCCTATTCATTAAAAAAACCCAACCC
>NW_009627057.1:0-14483 GCF_000690535.1 Cariama cristata
CAGCCCCGTGTGGAGCTGAGCCCGTCCCGGCACCCAGAGCCGCTGACGGGCAGCAGGCCGTTCACGCACTTCGGGGGGGCTCACCTGCACAGGGGCTCCTTAATTTCAAGAGACCTAAACCCAAAGGTAAATCCAAAAAGCAGGAAGGCCTACAATTGTATTGCACCCTAGCTGGGATACCACAAAGGACCCCATTTTCCTTATTTCTTACACGAACAGAACCCAAAAAATACCCTCCGAATCTCACTACTTACAATGTCATTTTTACAGATCTTACGTAGCTCGTGTACATCTATAAATAAATGGCTTGCTTATAAACGACAGCATTTGGATCACTTTAGGGGCTCATTTTGCTGAATCACAGACAGACAGCCACAAAACAGCTCCTGCCCTAAAAATCTTGCAGTCTGGCTTAATACAAAATGCAATACATAAGCGATGAGATTATGCAGCTGCTTAGATAAATTGAATTTCTGTTTGACATCTTCAGGAACTTTAAGCTTTTGTAGGTGTGCATTATATAAATAAATATATGTGTATGCACTTATGTTTAAATCCATTGTCACATCGTAAATTCTTGGCTTTCTTTTTCACCCGTTTCCTGTTCACTTCTAAGGAAAACACCGATCCTGGGACCACTGCCTGTAACAGTCATCACCTGCTTGTCTGTCAAGTGAGATGTTTGGTGAGCTGTACAGCACACAATCTGACCCATTAGTTTTACTTAAGACACATAAAAAGCAACTCAGGTTCCTGAAGGCCAACCACCTCTCTTCGACATGAATTGGCCGAACACACAGGAACGACCGCAAACTTTTTGTCTACGCCGTCACCTACCACTGTGCCATAGTCTGGTTTTCTCTATGGGAATAGGAGTTTTCAGGCTTTGTAAACTCATTTAATCACTGATGTCTCTAGAACCATGTGTTAATATTTTATGTTATGGCTATTATCTGGCCAGTAAACAGTAGAACTGCAAGCCAAACTCATTTCATATGAGTCAGGCAACCTGAGACCATACTGAACTTCTGCCACTGTCAACCACAGCTGGATTCAAACCAGATGCTAACAGCTGAGAGGCTCTTTAGTCTGTTATGGATCTTCTAAGCCACCCAGTCTCCAGCCTTTGCCTGTCCTGACTGAAGATTATCAAAAAGGAAATCTATAGCTTAAGGAAATTCTTCCTGGTTCAGCAAAGTCTGGTGGGTAACTGTACTCTGCTTTGCTTTGTCTTGACCCCAATTACTAAACACTGATAAGGATCGGGAAGTAAGTGGTTGCATTATTGAACAAACGAAAGGTCAAAAGCGCTGCTATTCAGCAAGGTCAAAGGTTACCATCACTGTTATTAAACAGTTTGAAAACAGTTTCTCCCATCCGTTGCCATCCCAGGCTCAACCAAGGAGCTGCTCAGCAGTGGGGCAGCCAGGAGGGACGAGAAGCACCAGACATCATTCAGCTGGCTAGGCAGCTTTTCTTAGAGACCTGCTTCAGAGGGGGAAGGTGCCACCCTCCAGCAATGCACAGCACCTCCCATCTGAGGGCTGAGCTCTCCAGCCTGTGTACAGGACACGCACGTACCCGTGTGCCAAACGGCTTTGGCTCCATCCCGTTAGAGCTGGCATCCTTTGGGGTGAGGAATCAAACCCGGCTTCCTTTCCACTCATCTTGGGCAAGGTAATGAAGCTCACAGAACTATTTGCAGCATTGGATTTAAATATCTCAAAATACGTGTAAGTTACTGCTGCATGCACAGCGGCTCCTGTGTGCCTGCACAGCTTTATAAAACATTCAAAAATACTTTTAGTGATGTTGTAGGAAATTAGCTCATCTTCCTTCACGTTCTTTAGTATACTTCACTTCAAGAGAAAGAAAAAATAGTTATCAATCCACATCACCATTTCTGCTGGTACAGATTAAGAAGGCTGCCCTCAAAATACTCTTGCAGGCCAACTGTTGTACTGTCCGGGGCATCCATTAGGCTGACGCTGCTCACAAGTTACACTGCTATCCAGGTCACTTCTTCATGGTGGGGACAGTCTGCAGTTAGCTCTGATGCAGCAAGAAATAGATAGGGATTATTCCTCCCAGGTGTGTTGAATATAAAGTTACTCCACCCAGGTGTGTTAAATATAAAGTCTGATTTTCCTCCCAATTATCTCAAAAGTTCAAACTGTCTCTGGCTTCAGAAACATTGTGGCTTTGAATTGTTTTCCTGTATGTAAGTCATTATAGTGTAAGGATAGTAAAAGATAGTAAACAGGAAAGGAAAGAACAGAGTTTTCTCAATAAGGAAGGCATGATAGATGGCTGCTTGACAGAAGGGGAGGAGACTGTGGATGACAAACACTTGTACAAACTTCAAGAACTGCAGAATGAAGCCTTGAGCTATGCTGAGCATAAAGTAAGGAACGGGAGCCAAGTAACAGTTTAACAGCAACAGAAGGGACCAGGGATGTCCCTACCTGGTATAGTACAGACACTTTCCTGTCTTGGACATTGTACTAAATAAGGTGAAACTCTGGGAATACTTTAAATGCCAAGTGTTCAAAAAGGATGTGGGCCTTTTAGCTTGTCCGGGACCAAAGCTGTTTTCTCCATCAGTGAGACCTGAGCTAGCTGTGTGCAGTCCTGGGGAGGGGAAGGGGTGAAGGTGCAACCTGTGCCGGGGGCTGGGCTCCTCCACATCTGGAATCCCTGCAGGAGCAAATTGACAAGAAATCAGGCTGGTAGGTCAGGATGGGAACAGCTGTGCTGAGATAAAGAGGAAATCTGCGGGATGACTGTGACAAGCCTTTCCTGGAGATTCTCTTTGGCAGAATCCTGGGCAGGCAATATGCCCAAAAAAGCAGTTATCGTGCCCTACTCGGGAAAAGCCAGGCACAAGAGCCAAAGAGCTTTGTCATTTTGTGACATGAAGTTTTCTATGCCTTTAGGGTTCATTTCATGCTTTTCATCGCTCCCCTAATAGCATCTATCTTCCTGACTACTCTTGGCACAGAAGACAGGTAAAGAGTTTACTGGAGTAAGAAGTACCAATGTGCTGATGATATCATCTTGCCTGAGCACCACATGAGTCGCTGTGATTCTTCCAGCTGGCAACTGAACACACACGTCTGTGTTTTTCAGGTACCCAGAGGGGTGAGATGCAGCCCTCTCACCTTACACCCACCATGTTGTCAGTCAAACTACCGACAGTCTGTGTAGGAGGATGCTGTTGAGGAACTCTGGGGAAGACAAAACAGCCCGGTGAGAAACTGCTATGTAAGTGTAGTCCTGACTGTGGTTAGGCTTCAGGAGGATTTAATGCGTTGGCGTAGGTATTATCCACGTTTCAGGCTGCCCATCGTCCTAGTGTCTTGGCACTAGGAATTAATACATTCACAAATAACGAATACAGGTGGGTTTAGATATCATAAGCAAGGACAGGCACTGCATGAAAGATTGCCAAAGTGTTTTGGTGATTCCCTGGAAGCAGCTTGCTGACGATGATCCCTGGTCTTTATGAGTCCATTTTTTAGGACCGACACTCATCTTGTCTCTACAAGCTGCAGTTGCTACAGCAAAATGGTGTGGGAGCATGTCTTATAGTGGCAGGGACCTGAATGATTTCAGCTTTCAGAGCCGTGGCCAAGACTACACATCACAGAGAGGAATGAATCAGCAGCCATCAGTAAGCACAGTCTGAGTGTAACAAGGTTTAATCAACTTGCCCTTGGAAGAAAGCCCAACAAGTCTGTGCCTCGCAGGTGGCTCCAGGCAGAACCTCTCTAAACTGTTTAAGCACAGGGGCAACAAAGACCTGGGTGATCCCTGAGGATGGGATGAGAGGTTCTGGTCTACCATCTGAGAGCCTGGAGCAGAGGTGAGGAAGTGGATCCAGGGGAGCTCTGGTTGGGAAACGATTGACAAGGTAGATCTCATTAACTAAAGATGACATTTCAGAAAACATCCTTCTAGTAACCTTTGCTTTTATCAAGGCAGAGCTTATTCCCATCGGAGTCATTTGCATCTCTCCCTTTGCCGGATAGTCAGAGACCACTGGCCTTTTCTCATGTCACTTTCTGTAGCGATTGCTGTTTCCAACACCTTTTTTTTCATTTGTTTTTCCCCAGGAAAATACTTCCCAATCTGAAATTTCTGCTCAGTCTCAGGCATCTGCTGAGAACTCTTAACCTTTAAAAATGCGCAGGAGCCAGAGACCGACTCAGGTGAGGTGGGTGGCTTCAGATGACTCTCTGCACCCTTCCAAGCATCAGACACCCGAAGAGGTGTTTGCATCCCCGTCTCTGGGGCACCGACTCTTGTCGGCAGAGCTCTGCCATCCCCTCAGCAAGCCTTTTGCCTTTGTGTGGATTCACTCTTCCCACCTGCTGCTGAATTACTTTGTTTGAACAACCCAGCTGCATCGTGCTGACACTTTTACGTGGTTTCTTTTCCCGGTAATAGAGTGGAGCCAGGTAAATTATATCTGAAAAGGGGAGGAAAAGAGGGCTCCCTGGGCAGCATTTGCTGCAGGATCTGTCCCTCCAGATGCAGCCTGTGGCCCTCACCCCGCCAGCCTTGCAGAGGCACTGACAAAGGAGGGATTTCTTCATTTTTACTGCAAGACTGAAAAATAAGTTCTTTCTAGTTCTGGAGACAATGTTACTGCTCTGAAATTTCCAGCCTTTCTTTCCCACTTGTGCTCAGTTCTGGGCAGACCTTGAGGAGACCTGAGATGACCCAGGAGAGAGAAGAGCAGAGACCTCTGCCTAAACTGTTTGAGCAGCTAATACCCCTACCAAATACTGGGATCTGGGCATCCTTTAATGACTTGGATGGTGCTTTGGGTAGACTGAATATCTCCTTTCAGAAACAAAGACTTATTATTATCATTTATTTAGCTGCCTTAAATCTTACAAGCAGTTAGAAAATAACCCTTTCTTGTATTATATTCCTGCCCCTGTGCTGGGTATCCTGAGGCCAAAGCGTGCTCTCATTTACTCTGATTTAATGACAAGTGCAAGTCTATATTAAGGCAGATACCTCAGATTTATGTCAAATTTTCAAAGAGCAGAATTTGTCCCTATTCATTTAGTAAAATCTTAAACACACACTGCCCATTCAGAAAGGAATGATTTGTGAAAAACCCCAAATATTAAATGGATGTGTGCCTCCAACATAACCACTGAAAAGCTAAGTAATCATTTGAAACAGAGGAGAGGGGTTGTCACTGAAAGAAGTAATAGACCACCCTGCGAAATGTATTTTATCCTCTGCGTTGGGAAATTGTTTTAATCAACTGAACCTTTATTGACATTTCTTTATTGACAGAGCTCCAGTGGGAGAAATTTTTCCTTCTTGCCTGCTTAAAGACTCCTCCTTGATCTAAAGAGAGAATGCAGTCTGTGGTTTCATGGGCATGCATGAAGACTCGTCTTAATAACCTGATCCTGAGTCATAATCCTTTGAAATTTATTTCCTACCTCTCTCTCTCTTGCCTTGATTTGTTTATCATTGTCTGCATCACTCCTGAAACCTGATTAACTCTATAAAATCATAATTTGTAGGCCTGAGCCACACAGTTCCTTGCAGACTCCAGCCTTTCTTGGATTGATCTCTTTTCCAGCTCTCTGATCTTTAAATAAATGGAGATTTTTATAGCAAAAAAGTGGACAAGTAAATGCTGCAAGTTTAGAGATTTTCCTTTACATGAGCCCAGCCTACACCTGTGAACTGCAAGGGTGGAGGGTCACGCTGGGTTTGTTCAGCACCTAGCAGAATGAATCCTTCTCCCATTTTACTTGTGGCCTTTAGGGAAATACAAGCAGTGTCACGTATAATAACGATAACAATGACTACCAGCTTGCTTTCCTGCAGTAGCTGTTACATTTGCCTTTGCTTCTACCAGCCTCTACCTCAGAATTTCCTACAGCACAGTGACTTTGTCCTTGTCCAGCAAGGTCCGGAGGTCATTGCAGATCTGAGCTAGGGACGTTTCCTCAACGACAATAAGAGAAACCACATGCCCAAGCCCCCGCTGTGAGTTTGTCAATGCAGCAGCCCAGCACCGTGCCGATGGAAAATGGAGTGGGCCTCACACAGTCGGTGGTTTGGGCTTTATAGTCAGCCACGGGGCAATTTCATGCTCACAACAACCTTCGAGGCATAAAGGTGCATCACAGCTGCGAGGCCTAGACCGTTTTCCAGCTCGGAGGCCCAGCCATCCATGGCAGTCACATCCTGCGGGCTCGTCAGGATGCGGCCCGGGTGTGCAACTGTCTGCCCTCTCTTCCTTCTCCTCCTTGCCATGCTTCTGACGTTCCATTGGAAAGAAAACTGGGATTGAGGGTGGGGGAGTGGATGTTGTGGTGGACCCCTGGTTTAGATAGCCATAGTGGCTCTTACGGTTCACCCCAGACTAATAACAACACATCGCAAAGCTTCTGGCATGGTAGAATCACTGTGGGATGGGCTGTTGCCAACTTCTGAGCACCTGAGACATGCAGACTTGGACTACAGTGGTGCTTTTGAACCAAATTTCCTTTCCTAGAGAACCACCATGAGGCAACCTCAAGCACTGTTTGTTTTACAGCTGCCACTACCAGCAGGGATGAGTTAAGGTGTAATGGTTTTGGGAGAGAGCTGTTTGGGTCAATACTGACTGATCTGGATGCCTAGTTCTAGGACTTCAGTGGGTCTCTGTATGCAAACGTTTAATCAGTTTCAAAATACAAAACAATTTAACGTTTCCTTTTCATTTGACCACAGCTTTATTTTTGCCCCTGTTAACCCAGAATCACATCTCGGCAGCTTGAGATCATCTGTCTGAAATGATGGGCCACAGCTGTATGAACTTGGCTGAGGGTAGGTGGAAAGCTGCAGCCTATTTCAAAACATTATCTACTTGATGTAAGCAGAAGTAGGAGCTCAGGTTGGCTGTTAGATGTGTGTGTTGCCGAGTGGTTAAAAGAACCGTGCTGTGAAAAAAAGTGAAATCAGAATCTGTTTCTGGATTAAAATATAGGTTTAGCGACAGCCAGAGGCTACTGGTTGAAGCCTAGGTGTAGCAGAAGCCAGTGGCAAAGCTTTCATTGATTTTGCTGGATCAGGATCTGATCTGTAGCGTGCAAATGAGGAGCCAACGGAACAGCGGTTGCAGAAACGGCAGTAAAACAGTTGTGGTAAGGTTGGGTATGATGCTCGTTGTTTTGCACAGAGAAACAAAATCATAAACCTACAACATGAACTTGCTGAGAAAGTTGAAGTGCTTGTGAGGTGGCTAGGTGCTCTGAAGAAAAGCTGTAAGGTAACATCATGGGAGATGATTAGAGCATGACCTGGGCTCTGGTCATTGGGAGTGCCTGTCTCCCAAAGACAGCTCACAGCTACTCCACGTTACTGACTAATGTGGACTCCTAAGGGGAGAGATGCCTCACAAACAACTTGTTGTGAGAACACAACAGCATGGTTCAGATTCCCAGAGGACATCTGGTTACGATTATAGAACAATGCTAAAGTCCATTGCATGGATTGCTTAAGCCAGAAGTAACCTTGGCTGATGACCAGCTCCCTTGTATGCCATAGAAATGCGACCTTGTAAACATTCATAGACTTGGTACCCACCAGAGCAGCTCCCTTGCTCCCTCGGTAGTAAGAACATCACAGCACTCGTTCCTACCCTATAAGAACTGGTTTGGCGGAAGGCAGTATGCAAGAAATCTCTTTTCTGTTTAGTTTAAATGGCACCTCCTTGGGTGACGTTATCATTTCTCCTCTCCTCAACTGTTTTTAAACTGGGAGATTTAATGCTAACAGAACCTGAAAGTAGCAAGGCAAGCTTGCATTTAGTAAGTACTTCTCGTTTCAAAATCATATTTTATAAGGATTCTTTCTTTGCAGGTTTATGACTCCAGAAAAAACCTGGGGTGGATGAAGAAATCTGTCTGTCTCTTAGGTGCTGTGTTCCAGAAACAGATGTGAATTGTGTTCTGTGGGCAACTCATGTTGATTTTTGTATTGTTACAGCGGTTGGGTCAAAAAATAATGGGTCTAGTGAAGGTAGTCAAGACAGCAGGCCTGTGAAAGTAGGGAGCGGGCAAGCAGCAAATGTGAATTTCACTGTACTGATTTTGTAGAGCGAAAGCTTGGTAGACAGTGCCCTCTTTGTTCCACAAAGAAGAACACATCCCTCTGAACCTTGCTGCTGCAAGAAGTAAGCAAAATTCTGGCTAAGAAGTATGTTGAAGAGATGCCAGCCGCTCAACCTGGCCTGCTTCATCTCTGAGTGTTTGGAAATGCTGTGCAAGTCAGGGCTCCTCCGGGCCAAAGTAGAGACCGCAACAAATATTTGAGCGTAGACCTTTGTGTCCCTGCAGGGAGATCTAGCAGACACGGACACGCAAGCCTTTGCCAGCAGAAATAAAGAGGGGCTTTGACCCTCCGTAGGAGCACCAGAACTGTATCTGCTTCAAACGCTGTTTCTGTTGAAAGGCTCTTGGAATTTGGAGCCTTTGCAGGATCCAAATGCAGGGATCCAGCGAGATCCTCACTCATTGTATTCCGTGTGCCTCTACTAGAGTTCAGCCAGGCTTGTCACCAGCTGGAACTGTCTCTCCTAATTTTGGTAGCAAGAAAAAGGTGAGTCTTTTGAGGGAGCGCTCCTAATCGAAGGAAACACAAAACAGAGAGGTGCAAGGGGCTAAGAGCAGAGTTTTCACGCTCCACGAAAATACGAGGTTTCTGGACTTAGAACCAAACCCGCGTGGGAAGGACCTGGAAGCAGCCTGTTGCCCAGGGGTGTGGGGATGCGGCAGCTGCGGTGCCTGGTGCAGGCAGACAGGTGCCTGTAGGGACCTCAGCTCCTCGCTCTTCCAGGAAACGGAGGAAGAGGCAGCCAGGAGGAGCAAAGAAAACACAGACTGAATAATCAGGAAAAGAAGATAAACTGTGCTGAGTGGCAGCTGGTCTTTAGAGAACAGGCTGTGTAAATACCCCAAGGGCGTTGTGCATCATCCCTGGGAAGCCAGTCCCCAGAGAGGGGCTCAGCTGGATGGCCACACCGCTCTGCACTGGAGGTATGTTTACTTCTGCACAGCCTTCAGTGTTTCCTGTGAGAACATTCCCCTGCTCATAACCAATATATGCTGACCTTTCAACAAGCAATGTTTCCTTTCTGTGTCTATACACATCTGTCCGTGCCAGAAAAAGCCTCCAAATAAGTTATTTACTGCTCATCCTGTACTAGGCACAGAAGGCAGAAGTGCAATCCAGCGTCGAGCGGAGAGACCAGCCACCAAATGACAGGATTCTTCATTTTGTCTTCCATGCACAGACGACATACAGTGTAGTTTCTCTACCTGTATGTTCTTATACTGGAAGCAGTTTGTAGGAAAAACTTGCCTGACATAATTTTCAGCATCATGTATACTAACAGCTTTACACTGATGCTGTCGCGGTGGTCGGGACGGGTGACTTTTGGAAGAGGAATGCAGCTTGCCAGCACAGTGAAGTTTCAGTGCCTGCTGTTAATGTTGCTTCTGGCTGTAATTGCGCAAACCATCATTCGATGAATATTTAACAAAAGGCATCACCAGTTTGCCCTTCTAATTTACCTTTAGGTCCATTTTGTGTCTGCTACATCCCTTGCTTTTTCTTTTTGTCCTGTGCTGTGTTTCCCTCTTCTCTCTCTGTCTCTGTCCCTCCCCTGGATCTCCAGCAATGCGCCTCGTTACGTTCGTTCCCTGCAATTCATTTGTTCTGGTAGGCCTGCCAGCGCTGGAGGCACACAGCAGGTTTGGCACTGCCTTTGACGTGATCTCCAGTGATCTTGGCAAAAGAACTGACCCCAGCCTGGAGCGGTGGGTTTCCTTATGGGGCTCTGCAAAGGCCCCCGGTGCAGGGACGGCCGAAGGAGAGGAACAGCTAAATTATTTACTATCAAACAGTTGCTTTGCAGAAGCTGAGGTCTGGATCAGAAGACAAGCGCTGTCAAAGCAGCACTTAGGTGCCTTTCGGCTCTGCTCGGTGCTTGGGCTTCAGCCGTTGTGGCCATGAGACATTTGGTCTTGCACCAACCAAATCCTTGGGCTCTCTTCTGCCGTCCCCAGGCTCCAGTTTCCACCCTCCTCTTCCATGCTCCTGGTACCTCTCATCTCCCAACACCTGGTTCAGCAAAGCAGCTGTCTGACAGAAAACTTTCAGTGGCTGATTTACTCAAAGAAACTTAGAAACTCTTCCTAGTACAGTCTACACCAACAGCTGCCAAGTGTACTGCAGCGCTATGGGCACACCGTGCTTGCTCCCTGACACAGACAACATCCCTGCTTTAAGAAACTGTCAGTCTGATTTAGAAGTGAAAACATGGCAAGAGACAGCAAGGGAGAAGAGAGAAGATGTGCTCCGTGGCACGAATCTGCCCTCTCTCCAAAGCACGCACATTACTTAGAGTGTTTATTTCGTGCAGGGGAAAGGAACTGGGGATTAACTGTCATCTTTACTCTGCAAGTGAGAGGCAGGTAGTAGGAATAAACCAGAGAGTGGAAAATAAATGTAAAGAACGAACTTGGACGTTCAGAAAAGGAGGTGAAAGGGACTAATCGCATGGTGACTCCTGGCATCTGCTTCTGAACTTACTGTCCCACTCCGTAGTTCTCTATCTGAGATCCATGCGGTATCAGTTAGGGATCTGAGTCATCCTCTGGTTTATTGGCTGTTGATGGTGCCCACAGGCTCTAAATGAGAACAGATAATTATTTGCGTTTACTGCAGTACCGGGGAACTTCTGCTGCGGATCAGAATCTAATTGTCCTAGGAATACAAACAAACAGAAAACACAGAAGCACGGAAAAAAGCAAAGTCGCTTTCAGTCTAAGTAGGTAAAAGAAAGAGCTGGAGAGAGAAAGCATTATCACCTCCTTTTCATGGATGGGAACTAGAGCATTAAGAGATCAAATAACTTGCCCAAAGTCATAGAGAGGGTGGCCCAGGGAGTGAACCCAATCCATCAGGAGCCCTTGCTTGCAATCCCATCTCTTCTGTGCGTAAGCACTCTGCTCCACCTGTGCCGGGAATGTGGTCGTTTAGCTACCGGGCAATAGTCTGAAAAGGGGGCCCAAAACTCGCATTTGAGGATGTAAGTTGTAGTTTGTATAAGGTGTAAGAACTAAACTTTGGGATTTCTGCAAGAATTGATGCTGCTAATGACTGGCTACTCAAATCCATGGGCCCATGAGAAGGACTCAATCAGATTATTTCTGTGTTTATACTCACTTGCCCCTGTGACTTGCCTAAATCTGACAAGTTACAGGAGGTGCGATAACCACCTAAATACTAAGGGCAAAATTTTGGGACAGGAAAGCAGGGGAACTAAAGACTTGGAACAAAAATCTGTCTTGTGCTACCTGTTTTTTGTGGAGACTGTCTTGAACATCATCTTGAAGAAAGCCTGTCTGGAAGTTGCTGAGGGATGGAAAAGACAGCTTGTTTTTCCAGAGGCTGAAGTGGTTGCAGCCACTTGTTGTATTGCAGGTGGGCAGTGGGCACGCAGCTGGTGGCTCCTGTGAGCCCATCAATTTGCCACTGTCATCACAGCTGCTGGAGATCCATTCCTGTATCCTGCCCTCTGTAAACAGCAGCTCATAACCACAAAGCACCGAGCATCTCTGGTCCGGCATCAGCTCAGGGAGCCAGAGAGCTGCTTGCTGAAAGCTGCCTTCTGTTTGCTTGCAGACGTGTCAATATTTACTGAGTGAGGCTCCACTTTTGCCCAGCTGGAGCATGACAGCTTTGCCACTCTTGCACTCAGGGGCTCCATCTTCCAGCATTAACATCAGGAGGTGATGAGTGACCAGGCTGGCCTGATAAATGAGAAGAGATCTGCAAACAGAGAACAGCAAACACTTCCTGGGGGGCTCAGGACACCTGCTGAGAAAGATGTTCTTTTTTTGCAAGGATCAGGTAGCGTATGATGCTGTATCAGGAGAGATACAGGAAAGGTGCAGTTGGTGGTGTTGGGTGCTGGGGAAGGCCCAGCTCTGAGCAGGGGTACGCGATGGGCTGTTGAGGTGGTCCCGCAGGGAAGGCACGGTGCGATCTCAGAGCTGTAGCCGCATCGCTGGGCTTTCAGCAGAGCCCTGCGTGCACAACAACCTGGAGCGTGCGGCGAGGAGGGGGTAAAGGCAGTCCAAGAGGTACCCCAGCAAGGCTGCCCCTCTCTCCTGTTTCTGACTCTATAGGAGACAGGGAAGGCACAACGCAGGGTACGCTTGGGGGGAAAGTGCCATCACAGGCTGGAAGGCAATGAGCTCCGCTGCACGGTTACAGCTGCAGTTCAAACGTACGTAAGTGAGCCGCGACGTGCGGAATAAAAATTAAGAGGCCAGTTTCTGCCATTAAGTCTTCAAGCTTAATTCTCTGGCATTTCACAGCTATTTGCAGATACTGTAGGGGTAGGCACGTTACAACTAATGGTTTGAATTTGGCCGGAGCTGACTGACGTGTTCTGCTCTGCATTAGGCGGACAATGGTTCCCAGTGGTGAGGACTGGCAGAAGCGAGGGATCAGTAAACAGTAGAAAGGGCTTAGAGATACTGAAGGAGAATATTCAAAAAAGGATAAGCTGTTCAGTTTGGGCTGTTTCTTCTTGGGTTTTTTTTTCAGTCTTCTCCATCAGGACCCTCTAAGGAAAGAAATTTAAATGACTGAAGACTGGGCCTTTTTGTGCTAAGTGACACAGTAGCAGAAGTCCTCCAGAAGTTGGCTGAGGCACCTGCGAGAATCCCTCGGTGACATCAGTGTGGGTGGCAGCATTTCCCTGAGAATTTAGGAAAAAAGAGAGGGTAAGAAAGGAGGATGTGAGGAGAGGGAGTCCAGCCATTGTATGAGTAGGTAGTGGCTTGAGACAGCAGAGCACAGAGTAAGGGAGGCAGGGATAGACAGAGTAGTGAAAGGAAGGCTATGGACAATGAAAGGAAGGCAGCAAAAAAGATACAAAAATGGGGAATAATGTGACTTACGCGCTAAGTGAGAAAACTGAGTTTTGGCAGCTGAACTGTGCGTAGAGTCAGCACTGTCGGTAACCCGTTCTGGCTTTTCTGACGGCAAGCTTTGCATCACAGATGGCTTAACGTGGCTTGGGACTAATGACCCAGTGGTTCAGAGCTCCTTTCCCATTATGGATTGGAAGGCTCACCGTAGTGGGGCCCAGCATCCCGCAGTTAAACGCTCATGTCTTATGATCAAGGGGGTTCATTTAAATGAATTTTTACAGAAAGATCACCCCATGCAACAGGCTGCCACAGCAGAAGAAGGTACCAGCAGGGCCATACTCAGTACCATCCTCTGAAGAGCAGTGCAAAGCTGCATAGACCCCAGCCCTGCTACCCTGAGCTAGCAGAGCCTGGGGCAGACAGCAGCTGTACCGGGCTGCCTCCCAGGAGCAGGGTGGACGAGATCAGTCAACATCTGTTCCCCTTTAATCTCTTGTTCCTTTATGTTTTGGTGTAGCGCTTTTGTGCGTAATGAGTTGCATGCTCTGGCACATCCCCAGCCGCTCTCCTGGACGGTGGTTCCTCGGGCAGGCAGTGCTGAAGAGCTCTCCGAGGCTGGGATGTGTCAGGATACGGTGCAGGCTACAGACTCAAGCGTGTTTCTGATGGCCCAGCTCCTCCTGCCCCACCACACTCGGCAGGATTCCCAGGGCTCACCAGACCCCATCAGGAAGAGGCTGAACCGTGCAAGATGGTTCCTCTTCATGTCACTGCTTCCAGCTGTTTTGATTACAAGGGGTTCGTGTCAGGACAACGCCCAGGTCTTCTTTTCGCTCACACCCCATTACGCAGTTAGTGTCTGCACCCGCAGGGTCCGCTTACCTGAAGCCACTGATGCTCTTAACCTCACGCGTACGCCACTGGACACACTCAGTTGCTACAAGAGAAATGGAAAGAGGGGAATAATGTACTAACAGTCTTCCACAAAGGCCTTGTGCTTTCTCAGCTTCCACTGCTGCCTCCAGAAGTTCACTGCAACCCTGGGAAGGGAGCCAAAGACGGTCTCCTGCTGAGAAAAGCGGTCACAAATACTCTGTGGCATCTTTCTCCATTTAACCCCCTGCTGAAGGAACTCGCGAAGCAGCATTCAGGGCAGCAGCCTGGAGGGTGAAGGCTCCTTGTGATACAAAGGGTTTCGGCAGACTTTAGGAGGGGAGGTGCTTTTCTCTCCAAACAACGTACGAAACTCTAGATAACTTCCTTCTGCCTTAGTGTTTGATGGTGTCCCTGCAACTCCTCCAGCTCAGGAAGCACGGGAGGATAATATTAATTGCCTTCCACCTCTGAGGCTTTTGGAACATGAGGGCTAGGGTCCATGCAAATGTTTGTCACCCGGGAAATCACCAGCAAGAGGAACGTATACCCAGCTGAACTTAGCTGAAATAGTGAGGCACCAGCTTCTGCACACCAGCTGCAGTCAGGAGCAGCAATGATGGCAGGATCGCACACGGA
>NW_009627057.1:14514-30170 GCF_000690535.1 Cariama cristata
GAAAAGGGATGTCAGGAATACGCAATGGGATAGATATTGGAGGCTAGCGAACCCTGAGCAGCTCCAAAGGATTGTGAAATGACCCTCTCCATGTCCAGCTGTAAGACAAAGCTGGCTGCATCTATATTCCCAAAACTCAGAGCAAGGGAGGATGAATAAAGCGTGAGGCCCTAAGCAGAGGGGGCTGCTGGCTTCCAGATTTCCCAGACCAACATCATTTCACGCTGGCTGGTGTGTCTCTGCTTTGGTGGACGCGTTCTCCTCCTCCTGAAGTCCAAAAGGGAAAGGATGGGATGACAGCACCCTGCAGCTAAAGTAAAAGAGCAAGGAAACACCTGGAAAGCTGAGCTGCCGCCCTGCTCCCGCATCCGAGAGGCAGGAGCCAGCGATGGCTGTGACCTGTTGGTGACACACCAGCAGGTATCTGCACACCTTTTCCTGTCCCCATCTCTGTGCTAGGGGAAGGATGCCGGACTTTCTCACACCTCCTCTCTCGGAGTCTGTGCCGCAGGGAGGGGTTGTCATGGCCGGGGAGCACATATAGCTGTGGAAGCTATTGCTGTTCCACAGGTGGCTGTTCAAGGGCTCAACCCTTTTTTTTCATTCACGCCACAACAGCTTTATTTTCCAGAAGCCAGTGAAAACAGGATATGATGAAATCAAACGAACCTCTCTGACTGCTTCTCCCAGGAAAACAGCCTATGGGCAAGGACCCTACAAAGCCAGGAAGGAACTGCCAGGAAAAACAAAACCGTCTCCTAGCATTGACTTCCCCTCCAGCCCAGGGGACCTCTGCCATGTCCTCCGTAAGGGAACAGTTTGTATCTCCCTCCTCATGTCACTGCAGAGGTCAGGTACTTGGATGCACTGCCAGACACCCATTGCGTGTTGCTTTGCAACGGAGGAACCTCAGTGTAGGAGACAGTAGAAACCAACGCGGAGCAATGAGCACTTCAGTACTCGTCTCCTCCTTTCCCCTTCTCATCCTCGGTTCAGAGATACGCAGTTTGGGAACCTGCAGAGGATGCTGGTAAAGAACAGATAGAGCTTTGTGTTGCCAGAAAAACCATGCCCTCTATTGGAAAAATCAGTTTGCCTTTTTTTTCCTAACAATGTCTTATGGACATTTTCCTAACAATGTCTTGTGGAAAGGATAGGGACCTGTCTTATGGACTTACGTGCTCCGGGTCCCAGCTGCTGTGCCATGGAGCCGTGAAGGCCTTTTGGGTGCAGAGCTGCCCACACCAACTCTCCAGAAGACAGAAAGAGAAATTTGGCCTCTTTCCTGGGAACCAATGGTTCTCTAAACAAATGAACACTCGCTTGGTTTGCTTTTGCTTAAACCAGAGATCCAGGCTTGAATCAGTATTAGAGTCAAAACAAAAGCTGTTTGCTCTTTGATTATTAATCTTTAACAGGAACCTGAAAACAGGACTATGGGGATAACGCTCTAGTGGAGATGGTGCATTAGCTGCCTCCAGGGTCTGAGATAGGCTGATGTATCTGAGTGTTGACTGCTCGATCTCAGGGAAAAAAAATATTGCTGCAGACTGTAGGAAAGGGATCTGGTTAGCCATATTTGCAAATAAGCCCTCTGAGAGGAGACAATAGATTTGCCCATCTGTTTTGTGTTTTTTTTTAAAAAAAAAAAACTGTATTCATTGGTACAGTTCAGTCCTATAACAGGACTGTTAGAAGAATTAGGATTTTCTTTCTTAAATAGGGGATCTGGGAAGGGAAGGAGGGGTTGCTGGTTTTTATTGCTTTCTGTTTGGAGTCCATTTTGTTACTTTAGCTCGGTTTGCTTCCAAACTTTTCAGGCTCCATCACACTTAGGGCATGCCTACCACAGCATCAATGTTTAATCGCAGCATAGCAACTGTATATAAACTCTCACAAGGATGAAGTAACAGCAAGACAGACTTCCAGGGAGGCCAGACAAGTCTAGTTAGGCGTTTGAGCAAGCTTGTTAAACCATGCTGCTGCGGCTTCATTGCGGCTTCGTTGCTGTTGACATCCCGACTACTCGGAGTTAGATGAGTCTGCCAGTGCAGCATTCGCTTCTCCAATTGCAATTTAAATGAGGAACATCTTGCAGAGCCTTCTGCAAAGTCCCGGTGTAATGAGGCACTCCGCACATTCGGCAGGTCCAGAATCACTCCTTTTCCAGGACTCTTCAGTGGCTCCAGATCACCCTGAAGCTTTTGGCTCTGCACTTTTTAAGAAAATTAATTCCAAATCTGCACAGGGAGCTCTGTGCAAAGAGCTGATTTTCATGCTGGCATGTTCCAAGGGGTGGGGTGGTCCCATCAGTGGCTAAATGAGGCGGATGGAGGGACAGAAAGGGAGAGCCTGGTATGGGGAGGTTTGAATTTGGGTGCCAGGTGGATGACCGACTGCTGGCAGAGGGGAAAGTGGGGACTCTCAGCTATACCAGTGACCCTCAGACATCACCAGCAAGAGATATGACAAAGGGAATGGAGCAGGAGAGCTGGGTTGGTGAGGGTTAGTAGCTCCAAGACCGACACTAAAACACGCCCTTGGTGCCACAAGGGAACTGGATACGGCAGAAGTGCAGACGGGGCTTTGACTAGCAGACAGGAGATGCCACCCCTGTGCTGTCCTGGTTTGTAATGCTTGTTTTATTGAGCGTTGCTACCCTGGGCGGGCTAGCAGCTCCTACCAAATGATGGGCCATGCCTCTGTCTAAGCACCATTTGCTTGTGTTGTGCTGACAGGGGCACTCAGAGCTCACCCCGTGAGTGCTGCGTAAGCTTTTCCCTTCCTGAGCAGAGGACGGATGCTAACCTACCCCCAAGTGCCACAGCTTTAGCTCTGCAGCTGAGCTCTGCCTTCAGCACTGGCACAGCGTGATCCTGCCAACTATGTGCGTTCCCAGGTTGCTAAATCCACTCTTTGAAGAGGCTCAGGCAGCACCAGGGCTTCCAGTGCCAGAGCTCTGCTAGCTTGGCCAGTACATCCAGCTCACCCTGTCCTGTCCTTACTGGAAGACTCCTTGTGCCTCTCTCCTGCCTTGTCAGGCAGCTGGGCAGGGCTGCCTGCCCCTGAGGAGGGACCAGGCTGGACCACTTCCATCACGGCCATCCTGTGGGCCGTTAGAGGTGCTCAGTTGTGTCCACATGCCGTGGTGCCCACTTCTCAGTCCCCTTGGGTCCCTCCGGCACAGCCCTCCCAGCCCACGGCTCGCTACTGGTTCATCAGCACGGCAAACGCCATGTTGCCCGCTGCCGTAAGGCTCTGCCAAAATTGTGCCATGGTAGACAAATCCACGCAGCGAGGACTTCTGTGTCCCCTCTCTAGATCTGTCCGCACACGTAGGTGGCACTTCACATCCACACTTTGAATTCAGCGCTCCCTTCCATGCCTTGTTCTAGGCACCAGCTCGGTGTTTGCACAGAGCAGGATGCCTCCACTCCCTTCCCCATCAGAAAAATAATTCTCCAGGCTCAGGGCAAATGGTGATGTGTCCCATGGGCTGCCTCTAACCACGGTCATGTCTGACCAGAGACCCAAACACCTGCATCCCTGGAAAGGCATGGGAAGGTGGAGAAGTAGCCCTGACCTGGAATCAGTATTGCTCTAGAGCAAAAATATGTCGTAGGCTGGCAGAGAAGAAAGATCCTTCTTGGGACCATATGTATTTTGAAAGTTGTGGATGGGGGAGAACAGCTTGGATTTCCTGGGACTTCTGACACTTTTCTTGGAGGAACGACTTCTCTTTTTCAAAGAAGTTCTTACTTCCCGGTACCCTTGTCTTCCTGCCCCCACAACACTCGTGTGCGTTACCCACTAGTCATCGCCCGACTATCACGTAGACCATAAGCTGCTCTTCTTGACCAAGGGTCTCTATTCATGGCCCATACTATGCTTACCCTGACAGACCCTTGATCTTTCACTAGAGAATCAGAACATAACACCTCCGATTCACAGCCCAGTATCTCACAGGTAGGAAAAATACAACAGGAAGACCAGGCACATTTTCCTTGCCTCATTTCCACCAATTACTCATAGTTCTATCTTCCTTTATTATGCTGAATAATTTCTCTTCACTCTTCAAATATTTGGAGGCCAGGATCCTGCTCCTAATCAATCATCCCTTAGGCAAACTAGATTTTGCTTTTGCAATGTTTTTCTGCATAGTAGCTCCAGCCTCCTAATCGTCTTTGTTGCTGTTCTTTGAGCTGCTTCTGGTTTGTCATGATTTTTCTGGTAACGCGGTTCCTGGAAGCCAGCACAATATTCCAGGCACAGGAGCCCTGCGTGTCCCATTGCGTGTGTGATGTTGCCCTCAGGTGGTTACTCCAGAGAGAAGATGCGGCTTTAAAAAAATAAATTCCGATATCTTCATGACAGAGATTTGTAGATGCATGGGAGCTGCGGAAAGCATAACTCTACGCTCTCTTAAGTGATGCCTTTGCCACAGAAACCAGGATGACACTGGCTTTTTCTGGCTGTCCACCCTCAGCTCTGGCTCTCTGCCTTTGACGTGTATTTCCCCACGTGGATGCTGCTGTGCTTGAAGAGCTGCAGGTGAAATCTCAGCTTTAGTGAGCTCCGCAAAGCTGAATGGGAGTCCTAAGACAAGAGGCACAAGAACAGACGGACTTTCACCATCACCGACTTCATTAATACTAATTTTATCACTACAGCTGATTGTCTTGGTAACATTTTTCAGCAATTCTTTTTGTCTCAAAATTATAGGTGTCATAAAATTAGATTTCCTTTCTTTATTACACCAAGTGTTGTATAACTCCTAGATTATAGTTCGTATAAAGTCATGGAAGGTGCTGAGAAGAGACTTTATTAAAGGTCAAATTAGAAATTCATTGTGCTTGTCTGTCCCCTAACTCAACACCTCACAAAGCTAAACCGTCCTGCTCACTCATTCCCTTCTCCCATCACAGCCTCCACTGGCCCAGGGATTATGGTGCTGGGGTTTTTTCCTGCCTTTTCTATTCCTCTCTGCTCCTTTGTAATAGAAGTGACCATACCTAACACTGATTTCAAGGTGGAGATACACAGCTGATTTATTTAGGAATTATTATGGTAATTTATACATTCCTGACCTATTTAATACATGACATCTTATTTTGGTTTTGCTTTGTTCTGCGCTGAGCTTCCTCTCTCAACCCTGCACTATCCACAGAGGCGCCCAGAGCTTTTCCCTGAGATCAGCTCTAACACAGAATTTTTTATTTAAATATTAGGTAACTGAATTTTTTTTTTTTCCAGCTTCCCTTAACTTATTCTGGCATACAGAGAGCTCCATCTGCCATCGCTTTGTCCCACTTACCTAACTTTTGGTTCTTCCCTGCTCCCACCGAATGCAAACGCCAAAACCTGCGTTGAGTTTAAAAGGAGCAGCCTTTACTAGAGTCTTTTGAAGTTTTTCCCAGTCGTTCTGGACTTTACATAGATTTGGCCACCTCCCTAACCACTTCACCGTCCGGCTGTGGTGCAAAAGTAAGCTGTGGTCTCACTAACAGCGCTGAAGATTTTTGCCATTGAAATCAAAGGAGCTGGACAGGATCATTCTTGGCTACTGTACGCCTCAGTGCCGGTCACGGGGGATGCCCTGCAACTCCCATCAGCGCAACACTGCTAAGAAATGGGTGCTTTCTCCTACGTTTTCTTTCACAACTTCCCTTTGGTTCCTTGCTTCCTGCAGAACCGATGCTTGTACGATCCCTTGGCGTGTCTATAGGGGTGTCCTCCCAGTAACTTTTTGATCTGTTGGCTGATTTCAACAACTTCGGCAAGCAGAGATTTCAAAACTAGTTCTGAAAGGTGTTTCTACTCATTGCATGAAAACGGATTGCTTTGGGAAGTGCAGGGGGGATTTTATAAACATACCTAGCGAAAACAAAGTCTTAGAACAATTCAGTTTTAGAAAGCTTTTGTGTTTGTACTTGCAGAATACCAATTCTTTGTATTTGCAAATAGTAGCTGTGTTTTGCAAATACGTGTAGGAAATGAGGCTTCATTAGTTCCACTGCTTGTGGAACTGCTTATTAATCCTTGGCAAGGACTCATCCTGCAAGCTGTTGTTGCCAGGTTTTCTTAATAGCCACTTCCAAAGGGCTTTATCCTTGTACCTTTGGGAAGGACCAGTCAGTGACGTGTGCTCTTTCACTTAGGTAAGTCTTTCCAAGAATGCTGAAAAGCTGGAGGAGAGAAAAAAAAAAATATACTTACAGACTTGTTGATAGAGTCTTGTTTACCATTTTCAGACCGATATCTTCAAATACAGTACCTGTTTGTTTTCCCAGCGGTATTTGTGGGTCCTCATATAAGGCTCAAGGTCCATAGTGCTATGTTCTTTAGATGAGATGTCTGCGGTGCTGTTATTACATTATACTCAAACATCCCTGGTTTTCCAGACTAGCTGTTTTTAATGAAAAATGAAAATCAGATCCTTATGTTAGAAGTTCAGCTGATTCAGTCTTCATTTTGTTGATGTCTCAGGACCTGAAGAGTTTCTTCATTTTATTGTTGTTGTTATACAATGTAGGCGTACCGACTACTAATGGACAGTAGGAAAAACCATAGAGAGAATAAATAATTATTCAGAAAGGAAGCCACGGAAAGATTTCCAAGTAGCTAGCGCAGTTCCCAAAAAGGGAGGAAATAACGCACAGGATCAGAGCAGAAAACTTTCCAAAATTTCCACTGAACTGAACACATCATGAGATCGACTTCTCAAAAAACCACGTCTCCCCTCGCACATTTCTTCAGGGCTCCAAAGGGGAGCTCCCACGCTCCAGCAGCCCTTTGGCTGCCTCCCGTACCGATGGTGGGAGCTCTGCGGGTGCCTAACGCTCCGATGGCGTCTCTGCCAAACCCGTGCTTCGATTTGGCCTTCTCCTTTTCCCTCTGAAGCCCTTCTTTGTAAGGGCTAGGTTTAGGAAGTTGGCTATGCAGAGCTATGGCAGAGCAACAGGACAGAGACAACCTGCCCCTCTCCTGCAACGCACCTACCCCTCGCAGCCGCCGAGCGCTGATCCCCACCGCAAGCAAGACCAGGAGTTTGCCAAGATAAGGATGGAGAAAAAAATATTTGGGATCTGGCCTGTGATAATCATTACTATTACAGGGTTCTCAGCGGCAGTCATTGTTATTGAGAAGGGTGATCATTCTCTTCCCTTTCTTTTTGCCTCAGCCAAATATGATAATTGCTTTTTTAGACATTTTTTTGTTACTCTAAATAAATTATTGAGTATAGACCCGCTACGCATAGTGATTTATCTGCAACCTCTTGTTGAAGATAAGACCTTTGTTTCTGCCACCAATGCTTCTGTCACTACAGTAATGACAAATCACCCAGGATATTCTTTTCCATAAAATTTTTATATCAATATTGTCCTACAAATCTTAAGAGTAGTCCCTCCCTCAAGTGTGTGTGGTCAGTTGCATCCTTTCTTTTTAACGATTCTTGCTTTCTTTGCAAGATGATAATTTTACATGGCTTGGAGCAGCGGTTGCGGGAAATACACAACGCACTCCTAAGATTGCAAGACAACAAAACCGGCATAACTGACCAGGGTTTAAAGTTGTATCTGTACTGATTGTATGGAGTTTGCTTCTGTGGAAGAACTTGCTCATGTCCAGGCTGTTGGGCAACTGGATTAGCTGAGCCAAGCCTACAAGCCTCCATCACACTCACTTACCAAAACATCAGTAATGCATCCGAGCCCAAGAGGGCTCTGTCTCACATTACGCTCCAGGATTAACACTCCTAGTGCACAGCACAGCAGAACCCATGTCCCAGAGCACTGAAAGGACCCGTACGGTCCATGGCCGGGTGCACATGCCGGGACCATCACGTTTTGGTCATCCTGGCTCTGAGCACAAGCTCCCAGCGCCTGCTGCCTGCCTCCCATCACCAGTATCCCTGAGATTATCCCTGGGGTATCAGTGACCTAAATACACTGTTTTGGACTTGAAAGTTGCTTTTGTTTTTAATGTTGCTGAGTCTCTATAAAGCAGCACACGTAACAAAGTGCCTGTTTCCAAGCAGCTGTTGTGTAACTTTGCTCCCCACCCCCAGAGATGTTGCCTGCCACTCATTTAATGGGCTCAGTTTCACTGGGAAGTGCCTGGGGGAACCTCTTAGCTCCCTAATTAGCAACAGAAGGGGCCAGTCCTTGCTGGAGGTAGCAGTGAAACATTTGTGAGGTCTCCTGAGAATAAGGGAGGCAGAGAAGGGGCCATTTCCAGCTGGGAAAACACTAACTTTTATTCAACGTACAGTGCAGAGCAGAGGACTGAAGAGAAGGTGTTGGGGGGAAGGTATTTGCAGAAATGATGATGGGCTTTCTAGGCAAGAAAGGAGCATTTGTGAAGGGAGAGGAGGGGGTGGGAGAGATTGTCCCTGGCCCTCCCAAGGTGTTCATCGCTCCTGCAATCTGAGTTTTATGTAAGGTACCGTGGAGCAGCACGGAGGCCTCGTGGGCTGGCTGCCGGCGGAGGCAGGAGCGATCTGCTCTCAGATGTTTGAGCTGGCTCTTGTTAATAAGATTCGGGAATTAACAGCTTGGAAGTGCTTAGGAGCTCAGTGTTTCCTGCAGGGACATGATCACTGAGGCTGAGCACAGAGCCTGCCATTCAGGGCTGGTGTAGACTTTGGTGCAAAACAAATCTCCCGCCACCCAGCTGAATGTCCCGAGACCTCACTGAGAAGGTGAAAACTTTGCTCGTCCTTTCCAGGTAGGGTGATGTGCTTGGGGCTAGTCCTTAACCCCCAGGACACAGCCACACGTGGTAAGCGCTCTGATTTTTCCCATGCGATCCAGTTTCTGAGCAGGGCTTTTTTCATACAATACCAATTGAGAAGAGTTGGTGTGCATGGACAGTGTCCGCTTGGACCTGTTGGACTGTGGGGAACCATTCCCCTTCAGAAGTCATGCAGGGAAATACAGCATTCGGTATCTTTGGCCTGTGGGAGCAAAGATCCAGTGAAGCCGAGGAAAGCCTCGTTAGCCTTAAGGACCTTCCTTAAAAGCAAAGGAAGAAGGTGAAGTTCAAAGACAGAGTGCTGCCATGGGGCAAGCAGGGTTGTGGGAGCCTGAGGGAGCACAGAGGAGATCTGAAGCTTCCAGATATTGCCCTGCCCTGCAACATCACCGGCCAGCAGCTCACGGGTCGTGGCCACTGACCAGATAAAAAGGAGAGAGCTGGTCCCTGGTATAAGTCAGGAGATCATGTGCCTAAAGATCCCCTGTTACTAAGCACTGTTGGCTCTCTAGAAATATTCTCCAGACAGCGAACCTGATTTTGTGCATGCAAAAGGAAAATGATGCATCAAAGCCTTCAGACTGTAAGATGAAGGGCAGTGCATTACAGCCGGGGCCATAAATCCCAGCGAGGGCCTTGCAATGGCTCTAAAGGTCAGAATCATCATTTCCAAGTTGCCACAGCATCTCAAGCTATAAAAGAGCTATGTTCAAAGCTTTTGTGCTCCACTCTTACCCCTGTTCGTTAGCTCATTTCATAACCAGAAGTCACCAGCTTTCCTCCCTGTGTCTCAGGTTTCGGGATCAATGGTAATTTATGATGCTTGGATTATGATTATATGCAATTGGCAATGAGAAAAACAGAAAGTCCAAAATAGGAAAAAAAGCCCAAATAGGTAAAAAAAAAAAAAAAAAAGCAGCATTATGTGAACTGCGAGTTTCTCTTTCCCACCAGATGGCACAGAGGATTTGCAGAACTGCTGCTTGGCCTTTGGGTCCTTTCTCCAGCGGCAGGTCACGCTACACCAGCTTTAGTGAGTGGGCCTGGGGGAACGGGCAGGTTGTGGTGTGTTTGGCTTCTCCTGCTTGTATCCAGCTGCGAAACCAGCTGAAAAAATACAGTACGGTAACACTTCCATGTGAGCGTTTTCTATCATTGCTGCAGGGGTGATCCTGCAGATCAGCGACAAGAGCGAGAGGAAAACATAGGAAACAAGCTCTCTGGTAGTATGTGATTTGTGCAATGGAAACGTATGAAATCCCTTTATAAAATGATGCCAGTCGTAAAGGGACGGCAGGATGGCAGCAATTGGAAGTTTAGCCGGAGATGCAATAGTGAGATACAGTATATCAAAGGTTATTCTCTCTCCTTCGTTTTTTCCCCATACCAGAATAGCAGCTGAACCAGCAAAATCACAGCACTGGGACAGAGGCAGAAAACTTTCTATTAGTGCTTCAAGGAGGCTTTTTAAAAGCGGGTTGGCTAAGCCATCTGTCATACAAGGATAAGAGATCCTGCCCCAGTGCAGGGAGATGCTCTGAGACACTTTTGCAGGTCCTTTCTTGTGGGATTCCCCTTTCCCTTTATGGGACATGCATCAAAATCTCATGGGAGGCAGCCTGGTTGACTCCAGCAGCCAGTTTCTGCCTAGATTTCTGCATTTTGACCAGTAGAGGATGTAAGAGAGAGGGGAAAAAAAACCCACAACTTGTTTCCCACGGCCGGGCTGCTGCAGCATCCCAGGGTGGGATTTCTTCTGGGACCCTTTGGTCTCTGCCCACCAGCACTCACACAAAACTCCTGCACATACCCTGCATTTCAGCAGGTGAGAGCCTGGCATCTCAGCTGTTCCAGGTTTCCCAGTGGGGGTTTGTTGCCTTTTAGCCCCGGGGTATTAATGGCCTTGGGATGTCCCTTATACCTTAAGCAAAAGCTCTTTCTGATTCTCCCAAATCTTTTAGACAGAGAGCAGCAACTTGTATCTTTTCTCTGCAGCTTTAGCTAGCTCTGCTGGCTCTTCTCCCACATTCCTGGTATAGATAATTTCACTCTCAGATGTTTAAGCCAGACCTTCCTCCACCAGCCTTTATGCTTTTTCCTAGCGCTAAGTAAGAAATAGAATTTTTCTGAGGTCTCTTTTGTCTTCTGGAGATATCACAGCCTGTTGTACCTCAACCTGGCACTTTACAGGGTCCTCAGCTACCTTCCACAGGGGTTGTAATTCTTTCCTCTTGTTGCTAATAATTCTCTAGTCTTCTGACTATACCCCCTCTGCAATCAGGGGTACCATCTTCCAAGAGACCTCAAGAGAGCTGGTTTGGTTTGGTAAATAGAGCCTTAAAGCTAAGTAATCCCAGATGGACGTAACCAGAAATAGCTATGGCGTAGCAATAAATTGAACTTCGATCAAATGAAGGCTTTACCAGCTTTTCTTTCTAATGGCTCGTTGTGATGGCACAGTGGCTGCGTATGAACTCAGAGCAGTACGAGCCCTAATCATCACAGAGCTCACGGGTGACGGTGCTTCCCTTTGAGCATTGCGTGGAGATAGGAATCATTTCCCCCGACATTCAAATGTCGCTGTTCCTCGAGTAAAGCACAGCAAGGACACTGTGCAACAATTTAGGAAGAAGCAGCCTTTATCCGGTGAGACTTTACTGACCACGAGGGAAATGAAATCTAGTTCCCTGAGCGAAAACAAAGCATTGATTTCTGTGGAAAATGAAAAACTTCACTTTTTCCTTTTTGTTTTGGCTGCTGCAAATCAGAGGTGTACATGGAACGGAACCACGCGGTGCACAGGTTGGAAGGGATGTCTGGAGGTCAGCTCATCCCAACCCCTGCTCAGAGCAGGTTCAGGTAGGTCAGGTTGCTCAGTGCCTTGTTCCCGTCAAATTCTGAATGCCTCCAAGGACGGAGATCCCACATCCTCTCTGGGTCCCTATCCCAGTGTCTGAATACCTCCTTGGTGAACTCATTTCTTGTCATGTCTAACAAGAATTTCCCTTGGTGCAATTTGCATCCGTTGCCTTTTATCCTTCAACTATTGCTCCCCTAAGAACAGTCTGGGTCCATTTTTCCTACGCTCTCCACTAGGTAGCAATAAGACCCTACCCTTTGCTTTCTCCTCTCCCGGCCGGACAAGCCCAGGTCTCCCTGTCTCTCCTCGTACGCCACACGCTCCAGCCCCCGGCAGCCTGGTGGCCCTACACCACCAAGGGTGGGCTCACTCCCGTCTTTACCAGCAAGGCCAGAACTGGACACGGCTCTCCAGATGTGGTCTCACAAGTGATGAAGAGAGCAAAGGATCACTTCACTCAGCCTGCCGGCTAACATCTTTGCTATATAGCCCTGTACGCAGCTGACCTTTGCCGCAAGGACATCTTGTTGAGTCCGGCTCGGCTGCGGACCTCAGGCCAGTCTCTGCAGACTTCTATGCATTTGGCATCCAGCCTGCGCTGGTGCACAGGGCTATTGCCTCCCCACGCAGGACTTTGCGTTTGCCTCTGTTGAATTTAATTTGCAACTGCACACTTAAGCAATAGGTGGCACTGATGAATGATGTAGCTTGCATTGTCACCGAGAGAGCGTCACTGCCGAAGGGAAAGCCAGCAGAGACATCTGGGTTGCTTCGCTCGGAGCAGCGGCCAGGCGAGGAGGAGCAGATATGTGGCAGGAGATCCTTCCGAATGCCTGGTGAGATCTCCTTGGTGTGGGGAGGAGAGACTCTGAACGGGGTCCCCAGGGTTGGGGTGGGAGAAAGCCCCAGTGGGGTCCCCAGGCCATCGGAGGGTGGGAGCACGCAGCTGAATTCTGCTGAGCATGAGTGGGGAGGAGGTTTTATTAGATTGAGCCTTGTTTTGTGTCACTTTTGTGCTTCTGGGACACGCTTGCTTGGTTAGCAGTGCCGAGTTTGTGCTATTGCCATGATTACTGTTTTCATGCCTCTGACTCACTAAACTCCAGGATGTAAGGGCAGGGGATATTATTACTTGTTGCATAAACTGCTCAGCCTCCAGGGAGGTGGAGGCTGACACTGTTTGCTCTTAGAAGCCCTGTTCTTCCTTGTCTGGGAGCGGTTTAAGGAGATACCTCCTTTAAAAATCACACATAGGCCGTCTGGGAGATCGTTACCAAATTGCCTTGGCAACTGCTGGGGTCTTCAGTGCAGGCACCGGGTTCTGCATCACAGGCAGCAACGGGAAACAATATTAGGTAAAAAGAAACACCCAGCGGACTTGGTTTTTTCACGGAGTTTCCTGTCCTTTTTTTTTTTTTTTTGTCTCAAGGTATCATAATTATGACACCCGACAGCTCCCTAACCTAGCTGCCTTCACAAGGCAGAGTAACAAGACTTTCGCTTGTCACTTCGAATTTTGCTAAGTTTTAGATCGTGCTTTTCTCGCAAGAGAATTTACCAGGCTGAAAGAGAACCAGGGAGGATGTTCTCTTTTGCCAGCCCTGCAGCACGATGAGTACCCCGTGGCTGGCAGCAGAATAACCCTTGATCTTGAAAGTCCCCTGCCAAGGCCATGACCTATCACTACACTGCACGCAAAACAAACTATTTTCTTGGCTGAAAAAACACAGGCGCTCGTAGGATGAAACACCGCAAGGACACCTACCCAGTCGTTTAGTGCCTTTTATCTAAATTGTGCTGAAGGAGGGAATATTATGGCAATAAACTACCTAGCTAATACACAGCCCAGAAACACTCTCTCTTTGTGTAGAGGCAGTACTCTGAGCCCCTCTCTTTCTCTCCGGTGCAAAAAGCAGGAAAAATATTGGCAGATGTTGCCGGATGGCTAAGCAGCTTGTGGTCCCGTGGCTGGGCAGTAAATGGTGCTGGCAGGTGATGTTCTTCGTACCATCCCCAAGGGCTGGTACCATTCAGACAACACTATCAGACTATAAGGATCCTTTTGGTTTTTCCCTTTTGTAGGAAGAGCATCTTGTCCCGGATCAGGTGAGTGAAATACCTGCTCTGTGCTGAGGCCTCCACTTTTTCTTAGCACCTTGGTTGGGGCACAGCATCGTCCCTTCCCTACCCTGTATGACAGCAACAACAAAATCTTCATTCGCAGTCCCCTTGCAGCCCCCTGCTATAGCCCCAGACACCTCTACTCTAATCCCCAAGGGAAGCTGGAGAGCTTGAGGCACAGGTCAGAGGGATGGGAAGGTACGCTACATTTAGGACTGATTGCTCAAGCGTTTGAACAGTTTTGAAACATGCTGCATGTCTGTTAAAACCATCTCTGGTGACTTAGCTCCCACGCTTCAAGAAAGTCTGAAACCTTGGTGTCTAGAACAGAAACAGGGGCACCAGACAGCCAAGCTGAGACCCTTACCCATGGAAAGCTATGGCGGAAGGCCAGCATTGCCCTAAAAGATGGTTGAATTTGGGGGGTCACTGCCAAAAGGGACACTGCAGCACATCCAGCTCTTTCCAGCAGCTGAAGACTCTTGTCTCTGCTCCTGCTCCTCAGCCCATTCTGTCTGTGCAGTTTTTATTCCTGGAGCTGTTACTATCCCATTCACTCCAGTACCTGCCTCAAACTAGACTGGGCCATACCCTATTGACCCTTGTCCCCCAGGGCACCCTGGCTCACAAGGAGAGGGACAAGGAAGCCTTGTGATCAGCAAGTCCTGATCAGCGAGGACTTGAGGTCCCTAAGAAGCACTGGTAGATGTAACCCTGCCTCAAATCTTGCCTGTGATCTTAAAAAAATCACAGAACCCCCCAGCCCCTGCTGTCTCCATGGAATTTGTAGGCATTTGTTACCTCTCAGGCCCAACCGATGTGAATACAAGCCTCAGCATAATCTCTTTACCCTTGACACTTCTGTTGTGGAACACAAACAATTTTATGCCGCCTCAGGTCTTTTGAATATTCTCAGAAGAATGCAGTCCTGGTCCCTGCGGCTGCCCTGGGGATTGGCGGGATGCTGGTTTACTGGCTGAGGTCTAGACACAAGATCAAGGCTATTGAAATGGGCGATGGATGGTGGGGCCCAGGTGAAAGACCCCTACAAGGGAAAGAAGATGAAAGTATCCGTCCCTTCAAGATTGAAACATCCGACAAAGAAATTGAGGTACCGGTGGCTGGGATGTAAGGTCGGGCTGAAAGCTGTAAGGTGGAGCCAGTCCATCGCCCACCTTACTGCTTCGAGGTGATGTCTTGGGGGTGACAGCAGTGCACTTACATCTGCCAGTGCAGCTACCGAGCTCTGTTAGATGATGCTCTGGCTGACTGCCCTTTATGAACGGGATTTGATCTCAGAATCATTGCAACGTCCCATAAAGACTTTCTGAGACCACAGACTCTCCATGCAACCTGGGGCTGCTCCTGCGGAAAGGCCACGCTTTGAGGAGCAGACTTTGACAGTGGGTCTGTGGATGGTGGAGAGGAGTGGGAGGGTGTCAGGACAGCAGTGGCACCGGTGGGGCAGGACCGAGGGGCTTCCACAGAGGGAAGGGCTGGAAAAGTGAAGAGGGATGGGGTCTTGACTGAGTCGCAGCACCTCTGTCCCTAATTATCTGGCCAACTAGCAGTTGGCGGCTCAGGCTGAGCTTCTTATTGTTCTCCCAGTGAATAATGCTGGCAAGCTCCTAGTGCCAAAAACAGCAAGGCAAGAGCAGGACCCAGTACTCCCGGGTGCCCTAGAGGAACTGCTAACCTGTAGAAAAATATATTCCCCATATAAACCATTTGGAAGGTCGTGCAGAGTATGGCACTGCTTCAGGAGGGCTCGTGGTGTCCCAGCGAGCGATACAAAAGCCGGTGGAGCCAGGAGAGCCCGTCCATGCCCACCCCATGCGTGGGCAGCTGGCCGGCCTCGCAAGAAGGGCTCCCCTCCGCAGGACCTGCACCGCCGGCTGGAGCCGGCCCGCTACACCCCCGG
>NW_009627057.1:30201-40676 GCF_000690535.1 Cariama cristata
GGGGCTGCCTTCCACTACGGCTTCAACTCGGGCTACCTGCAGAAGGTGGTGACCTACTGGAGGAACCAGTTCGACTGGCGCAAGCAAGTAGAAGTCCTGAACAAATACCCCCATTTCCAAACCACCATTGAAGGTGAGGGGGTCTTCGTGGCTTGAGCAGGTCTCGCTCTGAAAGTGATAGAGAGAAGGAGGGGGATTTAAGAGGTTACAATATTTACGACAACAGTATGCATAACAGCTTAGTGATATGAGTGAAATATCACTAGTGAAGGCTATATTATTAATAACCTTCTATAAATTAAGACCATTACACAGTGGCAGTAATATTAGGTCTGCTTCAAGATAGGCTTCATCTGGCTCTGAACCTGTGCTAACTAATGATGAGCTTTTCTTCTGCTATTGCCTTGAAGCCACCTTTGAAAATTGTAAAATTTACCCAGACTCTGAGGCTAGAATATGCCCCCCCCTTCCCCCCAGTTTAGCCAGGTGAGGTTAGCCAGACCTTAGGTAAGTGATCTGCAGGTTAAACTTCTATCTTGTACTTACTCTTTCATGTTTCTCTTTTTGTCGCCCACATATTTTGTAATTTTTGTAATGATTTTGCATGTGTCTTACCTGCACTATGCTATTCATTTAAGTGCAGCTTTACTTACATATGGTGAGACCAGCTTCTCAGAAGATGGATGCTCAATCTCCTGTGACCTCAATATCTGGGGCTGGGGTCAATACCTCTGTCTGCATGTAAAAGACGAGGCATAGGTACAATACCGGACATCCCCTTTCAGCTAGGCATCTTCTTGCCATGGGTTGATTGTGTAACCTCTGCTACGAATCCTAATTACAATTTTGCCACCCTCCTTCTTTGGAGTCCAGAGCAGAAACTGTGATAGAACCAGAGCTTTAATTTATCTGTCTTGGATGTGTGGCAGGGATCGATATCCATTTTATCCATGTGAAGCCCTCCTACGTCCCTCACGGTCGAGCTGTTCGACCTCTGCTGATGGTCCATGGCTGGCCTGGCTCCTTCTACGAGTTCTACAAGATCATCCCTCTGCTCACGGAGCCGGCCAGGCACAGCCTGAACGAGGGTGATGTGGTGTTTGAGGTCATCTGCCCATCCATCCCAGGCTATGGCTTCTCGGAGGCACCACACCAGAAAGGTGAGTGACGAAAAGGCTCTGTTGGAATCATGAGGTTTTTGGAGTAACACCTCAGCCATCCCCAGGCACCACGGGCACTGCAGTTTGTGAATGCAGATGCTTGGCTCTGCGCTAACGCCCACGTGGCTGAGGCTCTGGGGCTGGCCGTGGAGATTTGGAAGGCAATGGTTGCTGGAAACGAGGTCTGCTTTCCACTTTCTACTGAATTTCTATCATTTTGTGATCACTTTATTGCCAAGGAGTGAGGCAGAGCAGCATATCACGCTGTGCCTTCACACAGCACCATATTCAGGTGCCTCTGTCGGGCCACGATCTTTGGCCAAGGGATGAACACTGGGACCAAGAGGTCTCCTGTGTTTCTCTCTATCTACAGGCTTTGAAGCTGTAGCAGCTGCTCGGATATTTCATAAGCTGATGAACAGATTGGGCTTCAAGGAATACTACCTCCAGGGAGGAGACTGGGGATCTTCTATTACCACAAACATGGCCCAGATGCTGCCACAGTGAGTAGCAAAGGGAACCAGTGCAGGAAACTGCCTCCAGTTCTTATTCATAGAATCATAGAATCATAGAATCATTATGGTTGGAAGAGACCTCAAAGATCATCAAGTCCAACCGTATACCTGATGCCACCCTAAACTGAAGTACCACATCTAAACATTTTTTGAATACCTCCAGGGACGATGACTCCACCACCTCCCTGGGGAGCCTGTTCTACCTTCTGGCTCCATGGTCCTGGTCCTGCCTTCTCTTTGCCCTGCCTCTCATCCCCTTCTGCTTTGTCTCTTCCAGGGACATCCCCACCCCTGTGCATTCAGCTGCATTCATACGCTTTACGTTGATATTGGCAAAGTTCTCCTGCTTTCTAAATTTCAGTACCGTTTGGCTTCTCTTTCACTAGCTGTGGAAGTAAACTCTGCCACTTTTTGATTTGAGACCTGAAGGAGACAGATCATCATTTTAAATCTGGAAGGAGATAAATTTAAAACCAGCAGGGAGAAAAGGAGGGAAGGAGCTCAGCCTTTCAGCAGCTGAACAGTACCACAAACTATAGAACTTTCCTATCTAAAATGCAGAGTTGAGACTGGTCGGAAAAGAAACACAACACCTTCTGTAGAAGATGGCATCGCCGCTCATTGTTTAGCATTTAATGAAAAGCGGGCACCACAGCCACGCTGAGGTCAGAGAACAGATAAAGCGGGAAAGCTCTCAAAGTGGTTAGATTGCAGGCTGAGCAGCTCACGGTTCCCTATTGTAATTGGGCTTCACAGGACCCAGGGCGCTGTGGCCGCATGGGATCTACTCAAGGTTTTCAGAAAATACCCCGTGCAGCCTGTTCCTACAGCACAGAACAACCCGAGATCAACAGCCAGAGCTGCCAGCAGGGATCTGCCACATCCAGAAACTGAGTACCTGACGCTAACACCATACCAGTGGCACAGTTGGATGGAGATGGCACCAGCTGTACCACTTCTAACTCCCATAAATATTTTTATCATGATGAACCTGAAGGGTTTTATGTATTTGGCTCAGTGAAATGCTTCTGTCAGTCTTATTTTCTAAATAATTTGGAGACAGAAAATCGCTTGATTCAACCTTCTTTTCATTAATTTTAGATCTGTGAAAGGGCTTCATCTGAATCTTATCTTCGTCGGCAGACAAGGTTTGAGAAGGATGATTTCTGTGATGCTTGGGGCTTATGTACCATGGCTCGTAGGCCTCACTAGGGAAGATGTTCAACGTATGTACCCTTTCATCCAGAAGAATATATATGAACTTGTGCGAGAGTCTGGATACTTACACATCCAAGCCACCAAACCAGACACTGCAGGTAATGAACCTTCTCTGTATCACCATGAACACTGTCTAGTAACTGCTTATGGTATCTAAAAACTTATAGTTGAACAAAGGCCAATTGTGTTTGAGAAGCAATGAGTTCTGGTGACTGAATGCAAGATATGGGGACAAGAACTGTGTGAAAGGAAGTTAAAAGGAACAGCTTAAAAAAAGATGGACACTACAAATATCACTTTTCAAGGGCTTTGAAATGGCATGCCACTTCTCTTGGGGAAAGAACCCCTTTGCGAAAAGCCTCTTCAAGTAAAGCACAGGGTCCTGAAATTGAAGCTTCTAGAAATAAATGTGGATGAAAACAAGAAAAATATCATAATCAAGTGCAATGTGAAACTTGCAGAAAGGTAGATACGGCCCTACCACCTGAAAAGCCAGAAGCCTGATGTAGTTAGTGGGGCCGGTAAATAAGGAGTCTGAAGAAAGATATGGCCACCTCAGAAAAGGTAAATAAATGATTTGCATCGGTCCCCACTAGCGAGGATTATGGGCTATTCCTTTATTGAAATAATCCCTCATCAGGAAAGAGAGCGGAGCTGTCTCAGACAGGTGTCAGGTGTGGAGACCACAGAATGAATAGCACCCCATCCTGGCAATTCACTCAAAACAAAGAAACTTAGACTGAAACGTCAACTAACACCTAGTCTGTTGCTTGAACTGATCGCAATACCAAAGAAATAAAAGGAGACAAACAAGATACCAAGTTGGGGGTTTGGGGTTTTTTAAGAGCTAAACAGTGAAGGTAGCCCCAGAAAAATGAAGTCCAGTATGTCTAGTCTCTGATCAGAAAACTAGCAGAACTATTTTAAAACGGAGATTTGATTTACAGGTGATAATATCACAGGGAAATCATGCTTCAAAAATCAGAGCTCTGGCAGAATCAGAGCTGTGGATCCAGCAACGGAACGTATTTAATTTCAAAAAAAAGTTTTGTTGAGGTTCCTCCCCCAATGTTCTTAAAGAAATCAAACTGCCTTAAGAAAAGGATTAAACGCATGGATTAGAAACTAGTTAACATGAGAATCCAAGCATAGGAATTAGTAAGCAAGTTCCAGGGGAGGGAGAGTATCACAGAAATCTGTGCTGGCACCTGTACATTTCAGCATGATCCTAATTTCTCAACAGATGAAAGTTAATGGTTAAGTGAAAATTTGACAGCTATCCAGGGTTTGGTTTAATCTAAAGATAACTGCAGAGAGTTGCAAAAACATTTAAGTGACTGGTTGATTAAACCGGCCAATAAAAACTGATCTTAACAAAGTCCAAAGCAAATTAGGTAGATAAGAAGAAAGCCACAATGAGCTCTAGTTTGGCTGCTGCCATATGAGAGAATCCATGGCTCATGGATAGCTCTTCGAAACATCAGCCGGCTCAGAGTTTAAGAGAATCTCACAAACTCTTAAAGAAAGCAAAAAGAGGCTAAAACAAAACACTAAATCCACAATATTCAGAATTTGTTGCACCCCTCTTTACCCTGTTTCATAAATGTATTTTAGAATCAGAAGAATACAGGAAGGGGAGAAAAGGAAGACTGAAGAGACCGAGCAGCTTCCGTACAAGCACTGTACATAGTCTGGGACTCTTCAAACTGGAAACAGAAGAGCAGGGATTTTGTAGCACACTAAAATTGTGAAATGTAGAGAATGAATGGGGGAAAGAAATTTATTCCCTACTCACTCTCAAGAAATATTTACATTATCAGTTTAGTTCTTATTAGGCAGGTTTAAAGCAAAGCTAAAGTATTTTCAGTCACCAGAAGTTGTGGTACCTAAGATGTGGTACAGGTTAAATGACTAACAAGCCGCAAACAAGACTGGTATTTCTAAGCGTCTAATCCACGGACATTGAATATAGTGGCTCAGAGGCAACTTTCAGCCCAGAAAATGCTCATCTCCAGACAGGTCGTGTGCTAGCTGGCACACTTTAGCCTGCCCTACCATCGCTGGTCAAAGCATTTAGATTACTTTGATCTGTAGCAAATCACTCTAGGCCTGCCAGTGCAGGGAAACTGTTGTGCCAATGCACAAACTTACTTTGCGTTAGCTATGTCCACTATTAAAGTGAGACCACGCTGTGCATCATCTTCTACACAGTCACTCAGTGCTAAAGTCACACTAAAATACACTTGAGAGTAGGCAATACTGAGTATACTGTAAAACTACACCCTAGGGTATGAGTACAGGGATTTTCTCGAGGCAAGCTACTACTTACTACTGAAGTAATCCCTATCCCTGTTTTACAGGTAAGAACACAGATACAATATGCTGTGTACCTGCTGTCTTTATAATGTTTGTTAGTGTTCCCCAAAGGCAGGAATAGATAACAGATACACAGCACTCCACTGCTTAAATTAGATAAAAAGTGATGAACAGCACTCAGCATCCTGGTTATCCACCCTAAGCAGGACAGTGCTCCCAAATAGTTTATCTGAAATTTCTTTTCAGAGCATAATCCCTTTACATCTGAATTTGCTCCCTGGGCAACAGGACTTTCTTAGCTCCTAGCTTCTTTTGTATAGGAATTACCCGAGATCATAGTGCTGTCAGTTACAGCTGGAATTCCATTGGGGTAAATTTGTCAAGAATAAAGTACTACCAGGGCTAGTAAAATACAGACTCTCTACTCAGTTCTCATAGAAAACTCTGAAGAATTCATGAAAGTCCAGTTTAGCTTCCACTGAAGTTTTGCAATGCCAGGCAACTGCAATAGCTCTCCCATTCTTCTCCTGAATTAGGTTGTGGACTGAATGACTCCCCTGTGGGGCTTGCTGCATATATTTTGGAGAAATTCTCTACCTGGACAGATAAATCATTTCTGCATAAAGATGATGGAGGCTTGGAAAGGTAAGAAAACAGATGTTCTTCCATGAGAAGACTCATTAAAAGAATGAGTGATGATAACTAATAAGGAGATAGGTAAAAGACTGGCCAGTCAAAGCTGAATTTTAAGGATGAAAGATTACAGATGACAAGTAATAGTTTAAACTTATAGCAGACTGCCTACAAACTACTGCTTCAGCAGCAGGCAGTTTTCCTCTGGGCACATGGGTGCCGATTAATTTGCTGCTTGAAAATGAGTAGAGAACAAGAGGAACAACTGTTCTTCAGGGCATGAACCCAATATAGCGTATTGAGAAACAGCTTCCAGTGAAGTTTCTTCATCTTTCTCTCTCAACAGCAAATACTCTCTTGATGAGCTTTTGACCAATGTGATGATTTATTGGGTGACATCCTCCATTGTGTCCTCAATGCGATTCTACAAGGAGAACATCTCCAAGGACCCTACTATGACTGCGAACGCCAGGTAACAAAGTGGCAGGCGCAAGACAGATTTGCAAATGAGATTGAACCACATTTGCCTGTATAAACATTTAGATCACTTACAACAGCAAATTTAACTAGTTCAAAAAAAAAAAAATCCAAGTTCTTATGTTCTTTTGATAAATATAGTTAAGGGTCACTTTTCTTTTGAACCTATAATTCACACAAGGTAGCTTGTGGCCAAGACAATGCAGAAGCCTTATCAAACTATAGTCAGTCTTCTTTTTGTTCAAAATACACCAAAGAAATGTAATCTGTGGCTTGGTTCAGTAAAAACAAAACAGAAAGTCATGAGTATTTCTGAGAGAGAAGCTTAAACTGAATTAGGAGGGATATGGCTTATTGGTGGATAAACTAAGAACCAGAACTGTTAAGCATAAACTTGGGGAAGCAATTTGGAGAGCAGTACTTGAAACCAAGCACCTGGTAACAGCCACTGGCTTTAAGGTGACTGTAAGAGAGGCTGACCAGGAAAATGCTGCTGAGCAGAATTCTCCAAGTGATTGATCATACAAATCAATAGGAAAGTCTTTTTCTTTGTAGACTGAACCAGTTTAGCTTTCCTCTTGAGAGAGTCATTTGTAACACTAGTACCATAAATTCTAAAGTAAACATGAGCTAGCTCATTTCTGACTTTCACAAAGAGGTGTGGCATCTTGCCACATATCACACAACTACAAAACAAGGTAAGCTTAAAAATCTGAAGCATTTCAACATTGAACTGTGTGCAAAGTTGGCTCTACTTTACGTATCCTTGAGTATAACATTCTTAAACTCAAGGAGATCCAAATACAGGCAAAGCTCTCCAGCAGAGTACAGACCATCAAATGGGTTGCTGTGGTGAAACTTCTCCAGATGACTGTGGCAGTTCCCAGAATCAGAAGGTTCTTATAAACTGTCCCCAGGACTTCTTTCAAAAATGCAGTTAACTAATGTCTTCTAGGGCTCGAGTATATGTGCCCACAGGGATTGCAGCTTTTCCTCAGGAGATAGTACATACACCACGCACCTGGGCAAAGGAGATCTACAGGAACATCATCACTTACTCTTACATGCCACGTGGAGGGCATTTTGCTGCCTTTGAGGAACCAAAGCTTCTGGCACAAGACATCATGCACTTTGTCAGAAAGGTGGAACAGCTGTGAACCTGCAGTTTAGATACATATATAGAATGGAAGCAAGTTGTTCTGCCACCAGCAGAACCTTTACTTTGAGGGATTAAATAAAACCAATGTAATCACATACAGAAGCCAGCATTTTATTTTGATAATGATTATACTACTAAACTTGTTAATCAAGCTCTTCATAAAAAAAAAAAGCATCTTGTCTTCTTTCATTCCCGGCACCATATTATTGCTGCATTCATAGTTCAAGTATAACAGAATATGTAAACAGTTTAATGCAGTAACATTGCACTCATTTGGGGAAGAGAGTAGAAAGGAACTGGCCCCTTGTTCCTCAGAACTAAAGCTTCTGTTCAAAAGCTTCTTGAAATACTTGAGTGCTAGCATTCTTAAATATGCATTACAAGCAGCTTTGGTGGAAGCGTAAAGGGTTTTGATCTCCTGAGCACAAACACTCCTACGTTCAAGTTATATTTCATTCAAGAGACACGCGATTACATAGTCAAGTGGGCAGCTGCACATAAGGCAGCTTTCTTCATTCTAGCTGTTTTTCCCCTACAGCTAGCTTTAGCAGTTACTACACATTGTAAACGGTTGTTAATGGATAATAAGGCAGAGGCAGCACTCCTAGTGTTCTCCAAGCTCAAAAATATCAACTTACTTTCCTCCTAGTTCTATGATCTCATTCCATTCCAAAAGTTAAAATACAAGTGTAGAGGTTTCTTCATGCCTTATCCTCCTTTCAACAGATTTTTACTACCCCATCGTGCAGCTTTTGCTAGCAAGAAACCGCAAGCAACCTCGCTACCAGTAGGCTCAAGTTTCTCTTCAAATGGGACAGAGCTATTAAGCTCATTACGTTACAGATACATACTCAGCTGACTGAAGATAACTCCAGCAGATATCTAGTTCTGACACACTGCGCTCTAAGGGTTTCTCTCCCTCCCCTTCTGCACTAGATACCAGGCCAGAAAAAAGGCTCGAGTTCTGCTTCCAAGTAACACATTCTGACTTGGAACAGGAACTTGAAAGGTAAAGATAGTGCTGAACTTGATCACACCTCCGCTCACCTTTTCTTCATATTTCAGAAACATTTAGATTCTAAGACTTCCAAGAGGTAAAAGTAAGCAAGAAACTAACTTTTTTGTTATTGTTTTAAGTGAGAATAAGCTAGCATATTGATGCAGGAGTCCTGACTTCCTCTGAAGAGGGTTAGAGCAGAAACTGCTTACTTTTCATTTTAACTGTGTATCTAACTGATTGTCAGGGCTGTTGGACTAAAGGTTAGCAAAAAAAAAAAAAAAAAAAGGAAGATGTGCCTCTCTCCCTTCACAGGACTGCTCAATCTCTTTTCATGACCAGTACAATACAGTGCTAGGTACAAGACCTCAGCAACTGCTGAGAAGTCCAACTCTTTGGATTGTTAAATAACTGAAACTGAGTTATGAGAAAGTCTAATTTTATCAAATAGATGGGCTTGAGTACTCAAGCCTGATCAGACTGCAGGGAAAGGTCTCCTTTTATAGCAACAGGGTAGGTAAGAATGGTTATGGCATTTATAGTAAAAGCCAAGTGTATTAATAATCACGTACATTATCTAGAGTCCCAATCAGCTACTGTAGTGATTATTACCAGAGAAATGGTTGCATGAAAACTCAGGAGAAAGAAGACTGTATTCAATATTTGCCAGTTCAGTGAGCACACAGCAGGAAAGTTTTGCTCCCAGCATACTAATTCATCTCCTCTGCCACAACTCAAGTCCCTAAAGAATCACTGTATCTGTGTGCAGCTGTGCCTTAAAGGGTATTTGCTTTCAACAAGAATTCAGGAGATGAAGACAGATGAACACAGTTGAGCTACAGGAAGGCAGTAGATGCCCTTGAGAAGAGATCCAGACAGACAAGAATATGCAGTTATATTTGATAAAGTTATTATCAATTAAAGCAGCACCAAAGGTTATTCAATATTTCATTAAAGTTCTACAGAACACAGGTCATTCATGTAAGCCTTTGAGTGTCACTGGTGCTTGAAACCAGACGTAGTCCTCCCAAGTAGGAGTCATATACTGAGGAGGCGAGGCACTTATGTTGATGTCTCCATCACAGGACAAGTTAATAGTTAGTTTCCTCCCTCGGGACGGCACTCTATAGTTGAGCTTGGGCCGGAACCAATCAACACCACAATCACGGTGTCCTTGGACCATAACAACAGTGCCCATGACAGGGAGAGCCTTAAGTTCACTGAAGACATCCGCAACAAAGAGCGAGTGAAAGAGCTTGCGAACACAGGATGCAGTTTTCAGGCTCTCCTCAGCACTGCCCTCACAGATACCCTCCAAGTTGAGCTCATAGAGCTCCTTGGGGCTCATGACATTGCCTCCAAGTAGAATAAGAACCCGAGGAACCAACGTCAAACTAAACATTACTTCCAAGTGCTGGAGCACTCCTTCCAGCTCCATCAGCACCTGCTGGCACTTCTTGCTTGCCAGGTCCCTGGAGGGTGGCTTCTTAATCATATCTCCATCCTGGAAAACAAAATGAAAAAAGATTAGTATGTTTCATCATTGGGACATATTAGTCTTAATACACTCTTCAGAAAGTATGGCCCATCCCACCCCTGAAAGCAGAGGAAGGTTCAAAGGGGTTTATAATGACATATAGAAGGGTACCAACATATAGAATCAAGAGGTCCAAGAGGAACAAAAAAAAGGCCACTCTATAGCTACTCAGTTTGAATCTGGATCACACTACTGATGAATTCACACAAGAATTAGAAGCCCCATCTTTCAAAGATCAGCTATCACTCCAAAGCCATCTAATTTTTTTTTTCTTAGATTTGAGCAATAAACAAAACAGTGACATGCTTCGAGCAGAAAGCAAGACAAGAGGAAAACAGTAACTTGTTGAGACCTTTAGCCACCCAACCTAAAGCTTTTTTTTTTTTTAAATGAAGTTGTGGTAACATTTAAAGATACAGCTACGATGAGCTGTTTACTTCAGAAGCGGCTGACACATTAAAAT